>NW_026293244.1:0-106312 GCF_026419915.1 Harpia harpyja | reverse complement strand
CCACAAGGAAGGGCCCAGCCCTGAAAGCTCTTGCTGCCCTTCACGGAGCCTTGGCACCCTATCTACAGGCACAACAGCACTGGAGATCTGTGCTTTCCCAGAGACGCAACATCTCATGGCGCTCGGCCGCGGCAGAGCCTCTTGCCGAAAAGGCAAACGTCCGGCTCCTTCTCCCACAAGGAAGGGCCCAGCCCTGAAAGCTCTTGCTGCTCTTCACCTACCCTTGGCGCCCTATCTACAGGCACAACAGCAGTGGGGATCTGTGCTTTCCCAGAGACGCAACATCTCATGGCGCTCGGCCGCGGCAGAGCCTCTTGCCGAAAAGGCAAACGTCCGGCTCCTTCTCCCACAAGGAAGGGCCCAGCCCTGAAAGCTCTTGCTGCTCTTCACCTACCCTTGCAACTCTATCTACAGGCACAACAGCAGTGGTCATCTCTGCTTTCCTAGAGACGCAACATCTCATGGCGCTCTGCCGCAGCAGAGCCTCTTGCCGAAAAGGCAAACGTCGGCTCCTTCTCCCCACAAGGAAGGGCCCAGCCCTGAAAGCTGTTGCTGCTCTTCACCTACCCTTGGAACCCTATCTACAGGCACAACAGCACTGCGGTCTGTGCTTTCCCAGATACGCAACATCTCATGGCGCTAGGCAGCGAAACAGCCTCTTGCCGAAAAGGCAAACGTCCGGCTCCTTCTCCCACAAGGAAGGGCCCAGCCCTGAAAGCTCTTGCTGCCCTTCACGGAGCCTTGGCACCCTATCTACAGGCACAACAGCACTGGGGATCTGTGCTTTCCCAGAGACGCAACATCTCATGGCGCTCGGCCCGCGGCAGAGCCTCTTGCCGAAAAGGCAAACGTCCGGCTCCTTCTCCCACAAGGAAGGGCCCAGCCCTGAAAGCTCTTGCTGCTCTTCACCTACCCTTGGAACCCTATGTACAGGCACAACAGCACTGGGGATCTGTGCTTTCCCAGAGACGCAAGATCTCTTGGCACTCGGCCGCGGCAGTGCCTCTTGCCGAAAAGGCAAACGTCCGGCTCCTTCTCCCACAAGGAAGGGCCCAGCCCTGAAAGCTCTTGCTGCTCTTCATGGTGCCTTGGCGCCGTATCTACAGGCACAACAGCACTGGGGATCTGTGCTTTCCCAGAGACTCAACATCTCATGGCGCTCGGCCGTGGCAGTGCCTCTTGCCGAAATGGCAAACGTCCGTCTACTTCTCCCACAAGGAAGGGCCCAGCCCTGAAAGCTCTTGCTGCTCTTCACCTACCCTTGGAACCCTATCTACAGGCACAACAGCACTGGGGATCTGTGCTTTCCCAGAGACTCAACATCTCATGGCGCTCGGCCGCAGCATTGCCTCTTGCCGAAATGGCAAACTTCCGTCTCCTTCTCCCACAAGGAAGGGCCCAGCCCTGAAAGCTCTTGCTGCCCTTCACGGAGCCTTGGCACCCTAACTACAGGCACAACAGCACTGGGGATCTGTGCTTTCCCAGAGACGCAACATCTCATGGCGCTCGGCCGCGGCAGAGCCTCTTGCTGAAAAGGCAAACGTCCGGCTCCTTCTCCCACAAGGAAGGGCCCAGCCCTGAAAGCTGTTGCTGCTCTTCACCTACCCTTGGCACCCTATCTACAGGCACAACAGCAGTGGGGATCTGTGCTTTCCCAGAGGCGCAACATCTCATGGCACTAGGCAGCAAAAGAGCCTCTTGCCGAAAAGGCAAACGTCCGGCTCCTTCTCCCACAAGGAAGGGCCCAGCCCTGAAAGCTCTTGCTGCCTTTCACGGAGCCTTGGCACCCTATCTACAGGCACAACAGCAGTGGGGATCTGTGCTTTCCCAGAGGCGCAACATCTCATGGCACTAGGCAGCAAAAGAGCCTCTTGCCGAAAAGGCAAACGTCCGGCTCCTTCTCCCACAAGGAAGGGCCCAGCCCTGAAAGCTCTTGCTGCCTTTCACGGAGCCTGGCACCCTATCTACAGGCACAACAGCAGTGGGGATCTGTGCTTTCCCAGAGACGCAACATCTCATGGCGCTCGGCCGCGGCAGAGCCTCTTGCCGAAAAGGCAAACGTCCGGCTCCTTCTCCCACAAGGAAGGGCCCAGCCCTGAAAGCTCTTGCTGCTCTTCACCTACCCTTGGCGCCCTATCTACAGGCACAACAGCACTGGGGATCTGTGCTTTCCCAGAGACGCAACATCTCATGGCACTCGGCCGCGGCAGAGCTTCTTGCCGAAAAGGCAAACGTCCGGCTCCTTCTCCCACAAGGAAGGGCCCAGCCCTGAAAGCTCTTGCTGCTCTTCACGGTGCCTTGGCACCCTATCTACAGGCACAACAGCAGTGGGGATCTGTGCTTTCCCAGAGACGCAACATCTCATGGCACTCGGCCGCGGCAGAGCCTCTTGCCGAAAAGGCAAACGTCCGGCTCCTTCTCCCACAAGGAAGGGCCCAGCCCTGAAAGCTCTTGCTGCTCTTCACCTACCCTTGGCACCCTATCTACAGGCACAACAGCAGTGGGGATCTGTGCTTTCCCAGAGATGCAACATCTCATGGCGCTCGGCCGCGGCATTGCCTCTTGCCGAGAAGGCAAACGTCCGGCTCCTTCTCCCAAAAGGAAGGGCCCAGCCCTGAAAGCTCTTGCTGCTCTTCACGGTGCCTTGGCACCCTATCTACAGGCACAGCAGCACTGGGGATCTGTGCTTTCCCAGAGACGCAACATCTCATGGCGCTCGGCCGCGGCAGAGCCTCTTGCCGAAAAGGCATACGTCCGGCTCCTTCTCCCACAAGGAAGGGCCCAGCCCTGAAAGCTCTTGCTGCTCTTCACGGTGCCTTGGCGCCGTATCTACAGGCACAACAGCACTGGGGATCTGTGCTTTCCCAGAGACTCAACATCTCATGGCGCTCGGCCGTGGCAGTGCCTCTTGCCGAAATGGCAAACGTCCGTCTACTTCTCCCACAAGGAAGGGCCCAGCCCTGAAAGCTCTTGCTGCTCTTCACCTACCCTTGGAACCCTATCTACAGGCACAACAGCACTGGGGATCTGTGCTTTCCCAGAGACTCAACATCTCATGGCGCTCGGCCGCAGCATTGCCTCTTGCCGAAATGGCAAACTTCCGTCTCCTTCTCCCACAAGGAAGGGCCCAGCCCTGAAAGCTCTTGCTGCTGTTCACCTACCCTTGGCGCCCTATCTACAGGCACAACAGCAGTGGGGATCTGTGCTTTCCCAGAGGCGCAACATCTCATGGCGCTTGGCCCGCGGCAGAGCCTCTTGCCGAAAAGGCAAACGTCCGGCTCCTTCTCCCACAAGGAAGGGCCCAGCCCTGAAAGCTCTTGCTGCTCTTCACCGTGCCTTGGTGCCCTATCTACAGGCACAACAGCAGTGGTCATCTCTGCTTTCCTAGAGACGCAACATCTCATGGCGCTCTGCCGCAGCAGAGCCTCTTGCCGAAAAGGCAAACGTCCGGCTCCTTCTCCCACAAGGAAGGGCCCAGCCCTGAAAGCTGTTGCTGCTCTTCACCTACCCTTGGCACCCTATCTACAGGCAGAACAGCAGTGGGGATCTGTGCTTTCCCAGATACGCAACATCTCATGGCGCTAGGCAGAGAAACAGCCTCTTGCCGAAAAGGCAAACGTCCGGATCCTTCTCCCACAAGGAAGGGCCCAGCCCTGAAAGCTCTTGCTGCCCTTCACGGAGCCTTGGCACCCTATCTACAGGCACAACAGCACTGGAGATCTGTGCTTTCCCAGAGACGCAACATCTCATGGCGCTCGGCCGCGGCAGAGCCTCTTGCCGAAAAGGCAAACGTCCGGCTCCTTCTCCCACAAGGAAGGGCCCAGCCCTGAAAGCTCTTGCTGCTCTTCACCTACCCTTGGCGCCCTATCTAGAGGCACAACAGCAGTGGGGATCTGTGCTTTCCCAGAGACGCAACATCTCATGGCGCTCGGCCGCGGCAGAGCCTCTTGCCGAAAAGGCAAACGTCCGGCTCCTTCTCCCACAAGGAAGGGCCCAGCCCTGAAAGCTCTTGCTGCTCTTCACCTACCCTTGCAACTCTATCTACAGGCACAACAGCAGTGGTCATCTCTGCTTTCCTAGAGACGCAACATCTCATGGCGCTCTGCCGCAGCAGAGCCTCTTGCCGAAAAGGCAAACGTCCGGCTCCTTCTCCCACAAGGAAGGGCCCAGCCCTGAAAGCTGTTGCTGCTCTTCACCTACCCTTGGCACCCTATCTACAGGCAGAACAGCAGTGGGGATCTGTGCTTTCCCAGATACGCAACATCTCATGGCGCTAGGCAGCGAAACAGCCTCTTGCCGAAAAGGCAAACGTCCGGCTCCTTCTCCCACAAGGAAGGGCCCAGCCCTGAAAGCTCTTGCTGCCCTTCACGGAGCCTTGGCACCCTATCTACAGGCACAACAGCACTGGGGATCTGTGCTTTCCCAGAGACGCAACATCTCATGGCGCTCGGCCGCGGGCAGAGCCTCTTGCCGAAAAGGCAAACGTCCGGCTCCTTCTCCCACAAGGAAGGGCCCAGCCCTGAAAGCTCTTGCTGCTCTTCACCTACCCTTGGAACCCTATGTACAGGCACAACAGCACTGGGGATCTGTGCTTTCCCAGAGACGCAAGATCTCTGGCACTCGGCCGCGGCAGTGCCTCTTGCCGAAAAGGCAAACGTCCGGCTCCTTCTCCCACAAGGAAGGGCCCAGCCCTGAAAGCTCTTGCTGCTCTTCACGGTGCCTTGGCGCCGTATCTACAGGCACAACAGCACTGGGGATCTGTGCTTTCCCAGAGACGCAACATCTCATGGCGCTCGGCCCGCGGCATCGCCTCTTGCCGAAATGGCAAACGTCCGTCTACTTCTCCCACAAGGAAGGGCCCAGCCCTGAAAGCTCTTGCTGCTCTTCACCTACCCTTGGAACCCTATCTACAGGCACAACAGCACTGGGGATCTGTGCTTTCCCAGAGACTCAACATCTCATGGCGCTCGGCCGCAGCATTGCCTCTTGCCGAAATGGCAAACTTCCGTCTCCTTCTCCCACAAGGAAGGGCCCAGCCCTGAAAGCTCTTGCTGCCCTTCACGGAGCCTTGGCACCCTAACTACAGGCACAACAGCACTGGGGATCTGTGCTTTCCCAGAGACGCAACATCTCATGGCGCTCGGCCGCGGCAGAGCCTCTTGCTGAAAAGGCAAACGTCCGGCTCCTTCTCCCACAAGGAAGGGCCCAGCCCTGAAAGCTCTTGCTGCCCTTCACGGAGCCTTGGCACCCTAACTACAGGCACAACAGCACTGGGGATCTGTGCTTTCCCAGAGACGCAACATCTCATGGCGCTCGGCCGCGGCAGAGCCTCTTGCTGAAAAGGCAAACGTCCGGCTCCTTCTCCCACAAGGAAGGGCCCAGCCCTGAAAGCTGTTGCTGCTCTTCACCTACCCTTGGCACCCTATCTACAGGCACAACAGCAGTGGGGATCTGTGCTTTCCCAGAGGCGCAACATCTCATGGCACTAGGCAGCAAAAGAGCCTCTTGCCGAAAAGGCAAACGTCCGGCTCCTTCTCCCACAAGGAAGGGCCCAGCCCTGAAAGCTCTTGCTGCCTTTCACGGAGCCTTGGCACCCTATCTACAGGCACAACAGCACTGGGGATCTGTGCTTTCCCAGAGACGCAACATCTCATGGCGCTCGGCCCGCGGCAGAGCCTCTTGCCGAAAAGGCAAACGTCCGGCTCCTTCTCCCACAAGGAGGGCCCAGCCCTGAAAGCTCTTGCTGCTCTTCACCTACCCTTGGCGCCCTATCTACAGGCACAACAGCAGTGGGGATCTGTGCTTTCCCAGAGACGCAACATCTCATGGCGCTCGGCTGCGGCAGAGCCTCTTGCCGAAAAGGCAAACGTCCGGCTCCTTCTCCCACAAGGAAGGGCCCAGCCCTGAAAGCTCTTGCTGCTCTTCACGGTGCCTTGGCACCCTATCTACAGGCACAACAGCACTGGGGATCTGTGCTTTCCCAGAGATGCAACATCTCATGGCGCTCGGCCGCGGCAGAGCCTCTTGCCGAAAAGGCAAAACGTCCGGCTCCTTCTCCCACAAGGAAGGGCCCAGCCCTGAAAGCTCTTGCTGCTCTTCACCTACCCTTGGAACCCTATCTACAGGCACAACAGCACTGGGGATCTGTGCTTTCCCAGAGACTCAACATCTCATGGCGCTCAGCCGCAGCAGTGCCTCTTGCCGAAATGGCAAACTTCCGTCTCCTTCTCCCACAAGGAAGGGCCCAGCCCTGAAAGCTCTTGCTGCTCTTCACCTACCCTTGGAACCCTATCTACAGGCACAACAGCACTGGGGATCTGTGCTTTCCCAGAGACGCAACATCTCATGGCGCTCGGCCGCGGCAGTGCCTCTTGCCGAGAAGGCAAACGTCCGGCTCCTTCTCCCACAAGGAAGGGCCCAGCCCTGAAAGCTCTTGCTGCTCTTCATGGTGCCTTGGCACCCTATCTACAGGCACAACAGCAGTGGGGATCTGTGCTTTCCCAGAGACGCAACATCTCATGGCGCTCAGCCGCGGCAGTGCCTCTTGCCGAAATGGCAAACTTCCGTCTCCTTCTCCCACAAGGAAGGGCCCAGCCCTGAAAGGTCTTGCTGCTCTTCACGGTGCCTTGGCACCCTATCTACAGGCACAACAGCAGTGGGGATCTGTGCTTTCCCAGAGACGCAACATCTCATGGTGCTCTAACACGGCAGTGCCTCTTGCCGAGAAGGCAAAACGTCTGGCTCCTTCTCCCACAAGGAAGGGCCCAGCCCTGAAAGCTCTTGCTGCTCTTCACGGTGCCTTGGCACCCTATCTACAGGCACAACAGCACTGGGGATCTGTGCTTTCCCAGAGACGCAACATCTCATGGCACTCGGCCGCGGCAGAGCCTCTTGCCGAAAAGGCAAACGTCCGGCTCCTTCTCCCACAAGGAAGGGCCCAGCCCTGAAAGCTCTTGCTGCTCTTCACCTACCCTTGGAACCCTATCTACAGGCACAACAGCACTGGGGATCTGTGCTTTCCCAGAGACGCAACATCTCATGGCGCTCGGCCCGCGGCAGAGCCTCTTGCCGAGAAGGCAAACGTCCGGCTCCTTTTCCCACAAGGAAGGGCCCAGCCCTGAAAGCTCTTGCTGCTCTTCACGGTGCCTTGGCGCCCTATCTACAGGCACAACAGCAGTGGGCATCTCTGCTTTCCCAGAGACGCAACATCTCATGGCGCTCGGCCCCGCGGCAGAGCCTCTTGCCGAAAAGGCAAACGTCCGGCTCCTTCTCCCACAAGGAAGGGCCCAGCCCTGAAAGCTGTTGCTGCCCTTCACGGAGCCTTGGCACCCTATCTACAGGCACAACAGCAGTGGGGATCTGTGCTTTCCCAGAGACGCAACATCTCATGGCGCTCGGCCGCGGCAGAGCCTCTTGCCGAAAAGGCAAACGTCCGGCTCCTTCTCCCACAAGGAAGGGCCCAGCCCTGAAAGCTCTTGCTGCTCTTCACCTACCCTTGGAACCCTATCTACAGGCACAACAGCACTGGGGATCTGTGCTTTCCCAGAGACGCAACATCTCATGGCGCTTGGCCGCGGCAGAGCCTCTTGCCGAGAAGGCAAACGTCCGGCTCCTTCTCCCACAAGGAAGGGCCCAGCCCTGAAAGCTCTTGCTGCTCTTCACCTACCCTTGCAACTCTATCTACAGGCACAACAGCAGTGGTCATCTCTGCTTTCCTAGAGACGCAACATCTCATGGCGCTCTGCCGCAGCAGAGCCTCTTGCCGAAAAGGCAAACGTCCGGCTCCTTCTCCCACAAGGAAGGGCCCAGCCCTGAAAGCTGTTGCTGCTCTTCACCTACCCTTGGCACCCTATCTACAGGCAGAACAGCAGTGGGGATCTGTGCTTTCCCAGATACGCAACATCTCATGGCGCTAGGCAGCGAAACAGCCTCTTGCCGAAAAGGCAAACGTCCGGCTCCTTCTCCCACAAGGAAGGGCCCAGCCCTGAAAGCTCTTGCTGCTCTTCACCTACCCTTGGAACCCTATCTACAGGCACAACAGCACTGGGGATCTGTGCTTTCCCAGAGACTCAACATCTCATGGCGCTCGGCCGCAGCATTGCCTCTTGCCGAAATGGCAAACTTCCGTCTCCTTCTCCCACAAGGAAGGGCCCAGCCCTGAAAGCTCTTGCTGCCCTTCACGGAGCCTTGGCACCCTAACTACAGGCACAACAGCACTGGGGATCTGTGCTTTCCCAGAGACGCAACATCTCATGGCGCTCGGCCGCGGCAGAGCCTCTTGCTGAAAAGGCAAACGTCCGGCTCCTTCTCCCACAAGGAAGGGCCCAGCCCTGAAAGCTCTTGCTGCCCTTCACGGAGCCTTGGCACCCTAACTACAGGCACAACAGCACTGGGGATCTGTGCTTTCCCAGAGACGCAACATCTCATGGCGCTCGGCCGCGGCAGAGCCTCTTGCTGAAAAGGCAAACGTCCGGCTCCTTCTCCCACAAGGAAGGGCCCAGCCCTGAAAGCTGTTGCTGCTCTTCACCTACCCTTGGAACCCTATCTACAGGCACAACAGCACTGGGGATCTGTGCTTTCCCAGAGACTCAACATCTCATGGCGCTCGGCCGCAGCATTGCCTCTTGCCGAAATGGCAAACTTCGTCTCCTTCTCCCACAAGGAAGGGCCCAGCCCTGAAAGCTCTTGCTGCCCTTCACGGAGCCTTGGCACCCTAACTACAGGCACAACAGCACTGGGGATCTGTGCTTTCCCAGAGACGCAACATCTCATGGCGCTCGGCCGCGGCAGAGCCTCTTGCTGAAAAGGCAAACGTCCGGCTCCTTCTCCCACAAGGAAGGGCCCAGCCCTGAAAGCTCTTGCTGCCCTTCACGGAGCCTTGGCACCCTAACTACAGGCACAACAGCACTGGGGATCTGTGCTTTCCCAGAGACGCAACATCTCATGGCGCTCGGCCGCGGCAGAGCCTCTTGCTGAAAAGGCAAACGTCCGGCTCCTTCTCCCACAAGGAAGGGCCCAGCCCTGAAAGCTCTTGCTGCTCTTCACCTACCCTTGGAACCCTATCTACAGGCACAACAGCACTGGGGATCTGTGCTTTCCCAGAGACGCAACATCTCATGGCGCTCAGCCGCAGCAGTGCCTCTTGCCGAAATGGCAAACTTCCGTCTCCTTCTCCCACAAGGAAGGGCCCAGCCCTGAAAGCTCTTGCTGCTCTTCACCTACCCTTGGAACCCTATCTACAGGCACAACAGCACTGGGGATCTGTGCTTTCCCAGAGACGCAACATCTCATGGCGCTCGGCCGCGGCAGTGCCTCTTGCCGAGAAGGCAAACGTCCGGCTCCTTCTCCCACAAGGAAGGGCCCAGCCCTGAAAGCTCTTGCTGCTCTTCATGGTGCCTTGGCACCCTATCTACAGGCACAACAGCAGTGGGGATCTGTGCTTTCCCAGAGACGCAACATCTCATGGCGCTCAGCCGCGGCAGTGCCTCTTGCCGAAATGGCAAACTTCCGTCTCCTTCTCCCACAAGGAAGGGCCCAGCCCTGAAAGCTCTTGCTGCTCTTCACCTACCCTTGGAACCCTATGTACAGGCACAACAGCAGTGGGGATCTGTGCTTTCCCAGAGACGCAAGATCTCATGCCACTCGGCCGCGGCAGTGCCTCTTGCCGAAAAGGCAAACGTCCGGCTCCTTCTCCACAAGGAAGGGCCCAGCCCTGAAAGGTCTTGCTGCTCTTCACGGTGCCTTGGCACCCTATCTACAGGCACAACAGCAGTGGGGATCTGTGCTTTCCCAGAGACGCAACATCTCATGGTGCTCTAACACGGCAGTGCCTCTTGCCGAGAAGGCAAACGTCTGGCTCCTTCTCCACAAGGAAGGGCCCAGCCCTGAAAGCTCTTGCTGCTCTTCACGGTGCCTTGGCACCCTATCTACAGGCACAACAGCACTGGGGATCTGTGCTTTCCCAGAGACGCAACATCTCATGGCACTCGGCCGCGGCAGAGCCTCTTGCCGAAAAGGCAAACGTCCGGGCTCCTTCTCCCACAAGGAAGGGCCCAGCCCTGAAAGCTCTTGCTGCTCTTCACCTACCCTTGGAACCCTATCTACAGGCACAACAGCACTGGGGATCTGTGCTTTCCCAGAGACGCAACATCTCATGGCGCTCGGCCGCGGCAGAGCCTCTTGCCGAGAAGGCAAACGTCCGGCTCCTTTTCCCACAAGGAAGGGCCCAGCCCTGAAAGCTCTTGCTGCTCTTCACGGTGCCTTGGCGCCCTATCTACAGGCACAACAGCAGTGGGCATCTCTGCTTTCCCAGAGACGCAACATCTCATGGCGCTCGGCCGCGGCAGAGCCTCTTGCCGAAAAGGCAAACGTCCGGCTCCTTCTCCCACAAGGAAGGGCCCAGCCCTGAAAGCTGTTGCTGCCCTTCACGGAGCCTTGGCACCCTATCTACAGGCACAACAGCAGTGGGGATCTGTGCTTTCCCAGAGACGCAACATCTCATGGCGCTCGGCCGCGGCAGAGCCTCTTGCCGAAAAGGCAAACGTCCGGCTCCTTCTCCCACAAGGAAGGGCCCAGCCCTGAAAGCTCTTGCTGCTCTTCACCTACCCTTGGAACCCTATCTACAGGCACAACAGCACTGGGGATCTGTGCTTTCCCAGAGACGCAAACATCTCATGGCGCTTGGCCGCGGCAGAGCCTCTTGCCGAGAAGGCAAACGTCCGGCTCCTTCTCCCACAAGGAAGGGCCCAGCCCTGAAAGCTCTTGCTGCTCTTCACCTACCCTTGCAACTCTATCTACAGGCACAACAGCAGTGGTCATCTCTGCTTTCCTAGAGACGCAACATCTCATGGCGCTCTGCCGCAGCAGAGCCTCTTGCCGAAAAGGCAAACGTCCGGCTCCTTCTCCCACAAGGAAGGGCCCAGCCCTGAAAGCTGTTGCTGCTCTTCACCTACCCTTGGCACCCTATCTACAGGCAGAACAGCAGTGGGGATCTGTGCTTTCCCAGATACGCAACATCTCATGGCGCTAGGCAGCGAAACAGCCTCTTGCCGAAAAGGCAAACGTCCGGCTCCTTCTCCCACAAGGAAGGGCCCAGCCCTGAAAGCTCTTGCTGCCCTTCACGGAGCCTTGCACCCTATCTACAGGCACAACAGCACTGGGGATCTGTGCTTTCCCAGAGACGCAACATCTCATGGCGCTCGGCCGCGGCAGAGCCTCTTGCCGAAAAGGCAAACGTCCGGCTCCTTCTCCCACAAGGAAGGGCCCAGCCCTGAAAGCTCTTGCTGCTCTTCACCTACCCTTGGAACCCTATGTACAGGCACAACAGCACTGGGGATCTGTGCTTTCCAGAGACGCAAGATCTCTTGGCACTCGGCCGCGGCAGTGCCTCTTGCCGAAAAGGCAAACGTCCGGCTCCTTCTCCCACAAGGAAGGGCCCAGCCCTGAAAGCTCTTGCTGCTCTTCACGGTGCCTTGGCGCCGTATCTACAGGCACAACAGCACTGGGGATCTGTGCTTTCCCAGAGACTCAACATCTCATGGCGCTCGGCCGTGGCAGTGCCTCTTGCCGAAATGGCAAACGTCCGTCTACTTCTCCCACAAGGAAGGGCCCAGCCCTGAAAGCTCTTGCTGCTCTTCACCTACCCTTGGAACCCTATCTACAGGCACAACAGCACTGGGGATCTGTGCTTTCCCAGAGACTCAACATCTCATGGCGCTCGGCCGCAGCATTGCCTCTTGCCGAAATGGCAAACTTCCGTCTCCTTCTCCCACAAGGAAGGGCCCAGCCCTGAAAGCTCTTGCTGCCCTTCACGGAGCCTTGGCACCCTAACTACAGGCACAACAGCACTGGGGATCTGTGCTTTCCCAGAGACGCAACATCTCATGGCGCTCGGCCGCGGCAGAGCCTCTTGCTGAAAAGGCAAACGTCCGGCTCCTTCTCCCACAAGGAAGGGCCCAGCCCTGAAAGCTCTTGCTGCCCTTCACGGAGCCTTGGCACCCTAACTACAGGCACAACAGCACTGGGGATCTGTGCTTTCCCAGAGACGCAACATCTCATGGCGCTCGGCCGCGGCAGAGCCTCTTGCTGAAAAGGCAAACGTCCGGCTCCTTCTCCCACAAGGAAGGGCCCAGCCCTGAAAGCTGTTGCTGCTCTTCACCTACCCTTGGCACCCTATCTACAGGCACAACAGCAGTGGGGATCTGTGCTTTCCCAGAGGCGCAACATCTCATGGCACTAGGCAGCAAAAGAGCCTCTTGCCGAAAAGGCAAACGTCCGGCTCCTTCTCCCCACAAGGAAGGGCCCAGCCCTGAAAGCTCTTGCTGCCTTTCACGGAGCCTTGGCACCCTATCTACAGGCACAACAGCAGTGGGGATCTGTGCTTTCCCAGAGACGCAACATCTCATGGCGCTCGGCCGCGGCAGAGCCTCTTGCCGAAAAGGCAAACGTCCGGCTCCTTCTCCCACAAGGAAGGGCCCAGCCCTGAAAGCTCTTGCTGCTCTTCACCTACCCTTGGCGCCCTATCTACAGGCACAACAGCAGTGGGGATCTGTGCTTTCCCAGAGACGCAACATCTCATGGCAGTCGACCGCAGCAAAGCCTCTTGCCGAAAAGGCAAACGTCCGGCTCCTTCTCCCACAAGGAAGGGCCCAGCCCTGAAAGCTCTTGCTGCTCTTCACGGTGCCTTGGCACCCTATCTACAGGCACAACAGCACTGGGGATCTGTGCTTTCCCAGAGACTCAACATCTCATGGCGCTCAGCCGCAGCAGTGCCTCTCTGCCGAAATGGCAAACTTCCGTCTCCTTCTCCCACAAGGAAGGGCCCAGCCCTGAAAGCTGTTGCTGCTCTTCACCTACCCTTGGAACCCTATCTACAGGCACAACAGCAGTGGGGATCTGTGCTTTCCCAGAGACGCAACATCTCATGGCGCTCGGCCGCGGCAGAGCCTCTTGCCGAAAAGGCAAACGTCCGGCTCCTTCTCCCACAAGGAAGGGCCCAGCCCTGAAAGCTGTTGCTGCTCTTCACGGTGCCTTGGCACCCTATCTACAGGCACAACAGCACTGGGGATCTGTGCTTTCCCAGAGATGCAACATCTCATGTCGCTCGGCCGCGGCAGAGCCTCTTGCCGAAAAGGCAAACGTCCGGCTCCTTCTCCCACAAGGAAGGGCCCAGCCCTGAAAGCTCTTGCTGCTCTTCACCGTGCCTTGGTGCCCTATCTACAGGCACAACAGCAGTGGTCATCTCTGCTTTCCTAGAGACGCAACATCTCATGGCGCTAGGCAGCGAAAGAGCCTCTTGCCGAAAAGGCAAACGTCCGGCTCCTTCTCCCACAAGGAAGGGCCCAGCCGTGAAAGCTCTTGCTGCCCTTCACGAAGCCTTGGCACCCTATCTACAGGCACAACAGCACTGGGGATCTGTGCTTTCCCAGAGACGCAACATCTCATGGCGCTCGGCCGCGGCAGAGCCTCTTGCCGAAAAGGCAAACGTCCGGCTCCTTCTCCCACAAGGAAGGGCCCAGCCCTGAAAGCTCTTGCTGCTCTTCACCTACCCTTGGCGCCCTATCTACAGGCACAACAGCAGTGGGGATCTGTGCTTTCCCAGAGACGCAACATCTCATGGCGCTCGGCTGCGGCAGAGCCTCTTGCCGAAAAGGCAAACGTCCGGCTCCTTCTCCCACAAGGAAGGGCCCAGCCCTGAAAGCTCTTGCTGCTCTTCACGGTGCCTTGGCACCCTATCTACAGGCACAACAGCACTGGGGATCTGTGCTTTCCCAGAGATGCAACATCTCATGGCGCTCGGCCGCGGCAGAGCCTCTTGCCGAAAAGGCAACGTCCGGCTCCTTCTCCCACAAGGAAGGGCCCAGCCCTGAAAGCTCTTGCTGCTCTTCACCTACCCTTGGAACCCTATCTACAGGCACAACAGCACTGGGGATCTGTGCTTTCCCAGAGACTCAACATCTCATGGCGCTCAGCCGCAGCAGTGCCTCTTGCCGAAATGGCAAACTTCCGTCTCCTTCTCCCACAAGGAAGGGCCCAGCCCTGAAAGCTCTTGCTGCTCTTCACCTACCCTTGGAACCCTATCTACAGGCACAACAGCACTGGGGATCTGTGCTTTCCCAGAGACGCAACATCTCATGGCGCTCGGCCGCGGCAGTGCCTCTTGCCGAGAAGGCAAACGTCCGGCTCCTTCTCCCACAAGGAAGGGCCCAGCCCTGAAAGCTCTTGCTGCTCTTCATGGTGCCTTGGCACCCTATCTACAGGCACAACAGCAGTGGGGATCTGTGCTTTCCCAGAGACGCAACATCTCATGGCGCTCAGCCGCGGCAGTGCCTCTTGCCGAAATGGCAAACTTCCGTCTCCTTCTCCCACAAGGAAGGGCCCAGCCCTGAAAGCTCTTGCTGCTCTTCACCTACCCTTGGAACCCTATGTACAGGCACAACAGCAGTGGGGATCTGTGCTTTCCCAGAGACGCAAGATCTCATGCCACTCGGCCGCGGCAGAGCCTCTTGCCGAAAAGGCAAACGTCCGGCTCCTTCTCCCACAAGGAAGGGCCCAGCCCTGAAAGGTCTTGCTGCTCTTCACGGTGCCTTGGCACCCTATCTACAGGCACAACAGCAGTGGGGATCTGTGCTTTCCCAGAGACGCAACATCTCATGGTGCTCTAACACGGCAGTGCCTCTTGCCGAGAAGGCAAACGTCTGGCTCCTTCTCCCACAAGGAAGGGCCCAGCCCTGAAAGCTCTTGCTGCTCTTCACGGTGCCTTGGCACCCTATCTACAGGCACAACAGCACTGGGGATCTGTGCTTTCCCAGAGACGCAACATCTCATGGCACTCGGCCGCGGCAGAGCCTCTTGCCGAAAAGGCAAACGTCCGGCTCCTTCTCCCACAAGGAAGGGCCCAGCCCTGAAAGCTCTTGCTGCTCTTCACCTACCCTTGGAACCCTATCTACAGGCACAACAGCACTGGGGATCTGTGCTTTCCCAGAGACGCAACATCTCATGGCGCTCGGCCGCGGCAGAGCCTCTTGCCGAGAAGGCAAACGTCCGGCTCCTTTTCCCACAAGGAAGGGCCCAGCCCTGAAAGCTCTTGCTGCTCTTCACGGTGCCTTGGCGCCCTATCTACAGGCACAACAGCAGTGGGCATCTCTGCTTTCCAGAGACGCAACATCTCATGGCGCTCGGCCGCGGCAGAGCCTCTTGCCGAAAAGGCAAACGTCCGGCTCCTTCTCCCACAAGGAAGGGCCCAGCCCTGAAAGCTGTTGCTGCCCTTCACGGAGCCTTGGCACCCTATCTACAGGCACAACAGCAGTGGGGATCTGTGCTTTCCCAGAGACGCAACATCTCATGGCGCTCGGCCGCGGCAGAGCCTCTTGCCGAAAAGGCAAACGTCCGGCTCCTTCTCCCACAAGGAAGGGCCCAGCCCTGAAAGCTCTTGCTGCTCTTCACCTACCTTGGAACCCTATCTACAGGCACAACAGCACTGGGGATCTGTGCTTTCCCAGAGACGCAACATCTCATGGCGCTTGGCCGCGGCAGAGCCTCTTGCCGAGAAGGCAAACGTCCGGCTCCTTCTCCCACAAGGAAGGGCCCAGCCCTGAAAGCTCTTGCTGCTCTTCACCGTGCCTTGGTGCCCTATGTACAGGCACAACAGCAGTGGTCATCTCTGCTTTCCTAGAGACGCAACATCTCATGGCGCTCTGCCGCAGCAGAGCCTCTTGCCGAAAAGGCAAACGTCCGGCTCCTTCTCCCACAAGGAAGGGCCCAGCCCTGAAAGCTGTTGCTGCTCTTCACCTACCCTTGGCACCCTATCTACAGGCAGAACAGCAGTGGGGATCTGTGCTTTCCCAGATACGCAACATCTCATGGCGCTAGGCAGAGAAACAGCCTCTTGCCGAAAAGGCAAACGTCCGGTTCATTCTCCCACAAGGAAGGGCCCAGCCCTGAAAGCTCTTGCTGCCCTTCACGGAGCCTTGGCACCCTATCTACAGGCACAACAGCACTGGGGATCTGTGCTTTCCCAGAGACGCAACATCTCATGGCGCTCGGCCGCGGCAGAGCCTCTTGCCGAAAAGGCAAACGTCCGGCTCCTTCTCCCACAAGGAAGGGCCCAGCCCTGAAAGCTCTTGCTGCTCTTCACCTACCCTTGGCGCCCTATCTACAGGCACAACAGCAGTGGGGATCTGTGCTTTCCCAGAGACGCAACATCTCATGGCGCTCGGCCGCGGCAGAGCCTCTTGCCGAAAAGGCAAACGTCCGGCTCCTTCTCCCACAAGGAAGGGCCCAGCCCTGAAAGCTCTTGCTGCTCTTCACCTACACTTGCAACTCTATCTACAGGCACAACAGCAGTGGTCATCTCTGCTTTCCTAGAGACGCAACATCTCATGGCGCTCTGCCGCAGCAGAGCCTCTTGCCGAAAAGGCAAACGTCCGGCTCCTTCTCCCACAAGGAAGGGCCCAGCCCTGAAAGCTGTTGCTGCTCTTCACCTACCCTTGGCACCCTATCTACAGGCAGAACAGCAGTGGGGATCTGTGCTTTCCCAGATACGCAACATCTCATGGCGCTAGGCAGAGAAAGAGCCTCTTGCCGAAAAGGCAAACGTCCGGCTCCTTCTCCCACAAGGAAGGGCCCAGCCCTGAAAGCTCTTGCTGCCCTTCACGGAGCCTTGGCACCCTATCTACAGGCACAACAGCACTGGGGATCTGTGCTTTCCCAGAGACGCAACATCTCATGGCGCTCGGCCGCGGCAGAGCCTCTTGCCGAAAAGGCAAACGTCCGGCTCCTGTTGAGAGAGTTAAGGGGCCCAGCCCTGAAAGCTCTTGCTGCTCTTCACCTACCCTTGGAACCCTATCTACAGGCACAACAGCACTGGGGATCTGTGCTTTCCCAGAGACGCAAGATCTCTTGGCACTCGGCCGCGGCAGTGCCTCTTGCCGAAAAGGCAAACGTCCGGCTCCTTCTCCACAAGGAAGGGCCCAGCCCTGAAAGCTCTTGCTGCTCTTCACGGTGCCTTGGCGCCGTATCTACAGGCACAACAGCACTGGGGATCTGTGCTTTCCCAGAGACTCAACATCTCATGGCGCTCGGCCGCAGCATTGCCTCTTGCCGAAATGGCAAACTTCCGTCTCCTTCTCCCACAAGGAAGGGCCCAGCCCTGAAAGCTCTTGCTGCTCTTCACCTACCCTTGGCGCCCTATCTACAGGCACAACAGCACTGGGGATCTGTGCTTTCCCAGAGGCGCAACATCTCATGGCGCTTGGCAGCGGCAGAGCCTCTTGCCGAAAAGGCAAACGTCCGGCTCCTTCTCCCACAAGGAAGGGCCCAGCCCTGAAAGCTCTTGCTGCTCTTCACGGTGCCTTGGCGCCCTATCTACAGGCAGAACAGCAGTGGGGATCTGTGCTTTCCCAGATACGCAACATCTCATGGCGCTAGGCAGAGAAACAGCCTCTTGCCGAAAAGGCAAACGTCCGGCTCCTTCTCCCACAAGAAGGGCCCAGCCCTGAAAGCTCTTGCTGCTCTTCACGGTGCCTTGGCGCCGTATCTACAGGCACAACAGCACTGGGGATCTGTGCTTTCCCAGAGACTCAACATCTCATGGCGCTCGGCCGTGGCAGTGCCTCTTGCCGAAATGGCAAACGTCCGTCTACTTCTCCCACAAGGAAGGGCCCAGCCCTGAAAGCTCTTGCTGCTCTTCACCTACCCTTGGAACCCTATCTACAGGCACAACAGCACTGGGGATCTGTGCTTTCCCAGAGACTCAACATCTCATGGCGCTCGGCCGCAGCATTGCCTCTTGCCGAAATGGCAAACTTCCGTCTCCTTCTCCCACAAGGAAGGGCCCAGCCCTGAAAGCTCTTGCTGCTCTTCACCTACCCTTGGCGCCCTATCTACAGGCACAACAGCACTGGGGATCTGTGCTTTCCCAGAGACGCAACATCTCATGGCGCTCGGCCGCGGCAGTGCCTCTTGCCGAGAAGGCAAACGTCTGGCTCCTTCTCCCACAAGGAAGGGCCCAGCCCTGAAAGCTCTTGCTGCTCTTCACGGTGCCTTGGCACCCTATCTACAGGCACAACAGCACTGGGGATCTGTGCTTTCCCAGAGACGCAACATCTCATGGCACTCGGCCGCGGCAGAGCCTCTTGCCGAAAAGGCAAACGTCCGGCTCCTTCTCCCACAAGGAAGGGCCCAGCCCTGAAAGCTCTTGCTGCTCTTTCACCTACCCTTGGAACCCTATCTACAGGCACAACAGCACTGGGGATCTGTGCTTTCCCAGAGACTCAATATCTCATGGCGCTCGGCCGCAGCATTGCCTCTTGCCGAAATGGCAAACTTCCGTCTCCTTCTCCCACAAGGAAGGGCCCAGCCCTGAAAGCTCTTGCTGCTCTTCACCTACCCTTGGCGCCCTATCTACAGGCACAACAGCACTGGGGATCTGTGCTTTCCCACAGACGCAACATCTCATGGCGCTCTAACGCGGCAGTGCCTCTTGCCGAAATGGCAAACGTCCGTCTACTTCTCCCACAAGGAAGGGCCCAGCCCTGAAAGCTCTTGCTGCTCTTCACCTACCCTTGGAACCCTATCTACAGGCACAACAGCACTGGGGATCTGTGCTTTCCCAGAGACGCAACATCTCATGGCACTCGGCCGCGGCAGAGCCTCTTGCCGAAAAGGCAAACGTCCGGCTCCTTCTCCCACAAGGAAGGGCCCAGCCCTGAAAGCTCTTGCTGCTCTTCACCTACCCTGGAACCCTATCTACAGGCACAACAGCACTGGGGATCTGTGCTTTCCCAGAGACGCAACATCTCATGGCGCTCGGCCGCGGCAGAGCCTCTTGCCGAGAAGGCAAACGTCCGGCTCCTTCTCCCACAAGGAAGGGCCCAGCCCTGAAAGCTCTTGCTGCTCTTCACGGTGCCTTGGCGCCCTATCTACAGGCACAACAGCAGTGGGCATCTCTGCTTTCCCAGAGACGCAACATCTCATGGCGCTCGGCCGCGGCAGAGCCTCTTGCCGAAAAGGCAACGTCCGGCTCCTTCTCCCACAAGGAAGGGCCCAGCCCTGAAAGCTCTTGCTGCTCTTCACCTACCCTTGGCGCCCTATCTACAGGCACAACAGCAGTGGGGATCTGTGCTTTCCCAGAGACGCAACATCTCATGGCGCTCGGCCGCGGCAGAGCTCTTGCCGAAAAGGCAAACGTCCGGCTCCCTTCTCCCACAAGGAAGGGCCCAGCCCTGAAAGCTCTTGCTGCTCTTCACCTACCCTTGGAACCCTATCTACAGGCACAACAGCACTGGGGATCTGTGCTTTCCCAGAGACGCAACATCTCATGGCGCTCGGCCGCGGCAGTGCCTCTTGCCGAGAAGGCAAACGTCCGTCTCCTTCTCCCACAAGGAAGGGCCCAGCCCTGAAAGCTCTGCTGCTCTTCACGGTGCCTTGGCACCCTATCTACAGGCACAAACAGCACTGGGGATCTGTGCTTTCCCAGAGGCGCAACATCTCATGGCGCTTGGCCGCGGCAGAGCCTCTTGCCGAAAAGGCAAACGTCCGGCTCATTCTCCCACAAGGAAGGGCCCAGCCCTGAAAGCTCTTGCTGCTCTTCACGGTGCCTTGGCACCCTATCCACAGGCACAACAGCACTGGAGATCTGTGCTTTCCCAGAGACGCAACATCTCATGGCGCTTGGCCGCGGCAGAGCCTCTTGCCGAGAAGGCAAACGTCCGGCTCCTTCTCCCACAAGGAAGGGCCCAGCCCTGAAAGCTCTTGCTGCTCTTCACCGTGCCTTGGTGCCCTATGTACAGGCACAACAGCAGTGGTCATCTCTGCTTTCCTAGAGACGCAACATCTCATGGCGCTCTGCCGCAGCAGAGCCTCTTGCCGAAAAGGCAAACGTCCGGCTCCTTCTCCCACAAGGAAGGGCCCAGCCCTGAAAGCTGTTGCTGCTCTTCACCTACCCTTGGCACCCTATCTACAGGCAGAACAGCAGTGGGGATCTGTGCTTTCCCAGATACGCAACATCTCATGGCGCTAGGCAGAGAAACAGCCTCTTGCCGAAAAGGCAAACGTCCGGTTCATTCTCCCACAAGAAGGGGCCCAGCCCTGAAAGCTCTTGCTGCCCTTCACGGAGCCTTGGCACCCTATCTACAGGCACAACAGCACTGGGGATCTGTGCTTTCCCAGAGACGCAACATCTCATGGCGCTCGGCCGCGGCAGAGCCTCTTGCCGAAAAGGCAAACGTCCGGCTCCTTCTCCCACAAGGAAGGGCCCAGCCCTGAAAGCTCTTGCTGCTCTTCACCTACCCTTGGCGCCCTATCTACAGGCACAACAGCAGTGGGGATCTGTGCTTTCCCAGAGACGCAACATCTCATGGCGCTCGGCCGCGGCAGAGCCTCTTGCCGAAAAGGCAAACGTCCCGGCTCCTTCTCCCACAAGGAAGGGCCCAGCCCTGAAAGCTCTTGCTGCTCTTCACCTACACTTGCAACTCTATCTACAGGCACAACAGCAGTGGTCATCTCTGCTTTCCTAGAGACGCAACATCTCATGGCGCTCTGCCGCAGCAGAGCCTCTTGCCGAAAAGGCAAACGTCCGGCTCCTTCTCCCACAAGGAAGGGCCCAGCCCTGAAAGCTGTTGCTGCTCTTCACCTACCCTTGGCACCCTATCTACAGGCAGAACAGCAGTGGGGATCTGTGCTTTCCAGATACGCAACATCTCATGGCGCTAGGCAGAGAAAGAGCCTCTTGCCGAAAAGGCAAACGTCCGGCTCCTTCTCCCACAAGGAAGGGCCCAGCCCTGAAAGCTCTTGCTGCCCTTCACGGAGCCTTGGCACCCTATCTACAGGCACAACAGCACTGGGGATCTGTGCTTTCCCAGAGACGCAACATCTCATGGCGCTCGGCCGCGGCAGAGCCTCTTGCCGAAAAGGCAAACGTCCGGCTCCTTCTCCCACAAGGAAGGGCCCAGCCCTGAAAGCTCTTGCTGCTCTTCACCTACCCTTGGAACCCTATCTACAGGCACAACAGCACTGGGGATCTGTGCTTTCCCCAGAGACGCAAGATCTCTTGGCACTCGGCCGCGGCAGTGCCTCTTGCCGAAAAGGCAAACGTCCGGCTCCTTCTCCCACAAGGAAGGGCCCAGCCCTGAAAGCTCTTGCTGCTCTTCACGGTGCCTTGGCGCCGTATCTACAGGCACAACAGCACTGGGGATCTGTGCTTTCCCAGAGACTCAACATCTCATGGCGCTCGGCCGCAGCATTGCCTCTTGCCGAAATGGCAAACTTCCGTCTCCTTCTCCCACAAGGAAGGGCCCAGCCCTGAAAGCTCTTGCTGCTCTTCACCTACCCTTGGCGCCCTATCTACAGGCACAACAGCACTGGGGATCTGTGCTTTCCCAGAGGCGCAACATCTCATGGCGCTTGGCAGCGGCAGAGCCTCTTGCCGAAAAGGCAAACGTCCGGCTCCTTCTCCCACAAGGAAGGGCCCAGCCCTGAAAGCTCTTGCTGCTCTTCACGGTGCCTTGGCGCCCTATCTACAGGCAGAACAGCAGTGGGGATCTGTGCTTTCCCAGATACGCAACATCTCATGGCGCTAGGCAGAGAAACAGCCTCTTGCCGAAAAGGCAAACGTCCGGCTCCTTCTCCCACAAGGAAGGGCCCAGCCCTGAAAGCTCTTGCTGCTCTTCACGGTGCCTTGGCGCCGTATCTACAGGCACAAACAGCACTGGGGATCTGTGCTTTCCCAGAGACTCAACATCTCATGGCGCCTCAGGCCGCCGTGGCAGTGCCTCTTGCCGAAATGGCAAACGTCCGTCTACTTCTCCCACAAGGAAGGGCCCAGCCCTGAAAGCTCTTGCTGCTCTTCACCTACCCTTGGAACCCTATCTACAGGCACAACAGCACTGGGGATCTGTGCTTTCCCAGAGACTCAACATCTCATGGCGCTCGGCCGCAGCATTGCCTCTTGCCGAAATGGCAAACTTCCGTCTCCTTCTCCCACAAGGAAGGGCCCAGCCCTGAAAGCTCTTGCTGCTCTTCACCTACCCTTGGCGCCCTATCTACAGGCACAACAGCACTGGGGATCTGTGCTTTCCCAGAGACGCAACATCTCATGGCGCTCGGCCGCGGCAGTGCCTCTTGCCGAGAAGGCAAACGTCTGGCTCCTTCTCCCACAAGGAAGGGCCCAGCCCTGAAAGCTCTTGCTGCTCTTCACGGTGCCTTGGCACCCTATCTACAGGCACAACAGCACTGGGGATCTGTGCTTTCCCAGAGACGCAACATCTCATGGCACTCGGCCGCGGCAGAGCCTCTTGCCGAAAAGGCAAACGTCCGGCTCCTTCTCCCACAAGGAAGGGCCCAGCCCTGAAAGCTCTTGCTGCTCTTCACCTACCCTTGGAACCCTATCTACAGGCACAACAGCACTGGGATCTGTGCTTTCCCAGAGACTCAATATCTCATGGCGCTCGGCCGCAGCATTGCCTCTTGCCGAAATGGCAAACTTCCGTCTCCTTCTCCCACAAGGAAGGGCCCAGCCCTGAAAGCTCTTGCTGCTCTTCACCTACCCTTGGCGCCCTATCTACAGGCACAACAGCACTGGGGATCTGTGCTTTCCCACAGACGCAACATCTCATGGCGCTCTAACGCGCAGTGCCTCTTGCCGAAATGGCAAACGTCCGTCTACTTCTCCCACAAGGAAGGGCCCAGCCCTGAAAGCTCTTGCTGCTCTTCACCTACCCTTGGAACCCTATCTACAGGCACAACAGCACTGGGGATCTGTGCTTTCCCAGAGACGCAACATCTCATGGCACTCGGCCGCGGCAGAGCCTCTTGCCGAAAAGGCAAACGTCCGGCTCCTTCTCCCACAAGGAAGGGCCCAGCCCTGAAAGCTCTTGCTGCTCTTCACCTACCCTTGGAACCCTATCTACAGGCACAACAGCACTGGGGATCTGTGCTTTCCCAGAGACGCAACATCTCATGGCGCTCGGCCGCGGCAGAGCTCTTGCCGAGAAGGCAAACGTCCGGCTCCTTCTCCCACAAGGAAGGGCCCAGCCCTGAAAGCTCTTGCTGCTCTTCACGGTGCCTTGGCGCCCTATCTACAGGCACAACAGCAGTGGGCATCTCTGCTTTCCCAGAGACGCAACATCTCATGGCGCTCGGCCGCGGCAGAGCCTCTTGCCGAAAAGGCAAACGTCCGGCTCCTTCTCCCACAAGGAAGGGCCCAGCCCTGAAAGCTCTTGCTGCTCTTCACCTACCCTTGGCGCCCTATCTACAGCACAACAGCAGTGGGGATCTGTGCTTTCCCAGAGACGCAACATCTCATGGCGCTCGGCCGCGGCAGAGCCTCTTGCCGAAAAGGCAAACGTCCGGCTCCTTCTCCCACAAGGAAGGCCCAGCCCTGAAAGCTCTTGCTGCTCTTCACCTACCCTTGGAACCCTATCTACAGGCACAACAGCACTGGGGATCTGTGCTTTCCCAGAGACGCAACATCTCATGGCGCTCGGCCGCGCAGTGCTCTTGCCGAGAAGGCAAACGTCCGTCTCCTTCTCCCACAAGGAAGGGCCCAGCCCTGAAAGCTCTTGCTGCTCTTCACGGTGCCTTGGCACCCTATCTACAGGCACAACAGCACTGGGATCTGTGCTTTCCAGAGGCGCAACATCTCATGGCGCTTGGCCGCGGCAGAGCCTCTTGCCGAAAAGGCAAACGTCCGGCTCATTCTCCCACAAGGAAGGGCCCAGCCCTGAAAGCTCTTGCTGCTCTTCACGGTGCCTTGGCACCCTATCCACAGGCACAACAGCACTGGAGATCTGTGCTTTCCCAGAGACGCAACATCTCACGGCGCTCAGCCGCGGCAGTGCCTCTTGCCGAAATGGCAAACTTCCGTCTATTTCTCCCACAAGGAAGGGCCAGCCTGAAAGCTCTTGCTGCTCTTCACCTACCCTTGCAACTCTATCTACAGGCACAACAGCACTGGGGATCTGTGCTTTCCCAGAGACGCAACATCTCATGGCGCTCGGCCGCGGCAGTGCCTCTTGCCGAAATGGCAAACGTCCGTCTAATTCTCCCACAAGGAAGGGCCCAGCCCTGAAAGCTCTTGCTGCTCTTCACCTACCCTTGGAACCCTATCTACAGGCACAACAGCACTGGGGATCTGTGCTTTCCCAGAGACTCAACATCTCATGGCGCTCGGGCCGCAGCATTGCCTCTTGCCGAAATGGCAAACTTCCGTCTCCTTCTCTCACAAGGAAGGGCCCAGCCCTGAAAGCTCTTGCTGCTCTTCACGGTGCCTTCGCGCCCTATCTACAGGCACAACAGCAGTGGGATCTGTGCTTTCCCAGAGACGCAACGTCTCATGGCGCTCGGACCGCGGCAGTGCCTCTTGCCGAGAAGGCAAACGTCTGGCTCCTTCTCCCACAAGGAAGGGCCCAGCCCTGAAAGCTCTTGCTGCTCTTCACGGTGCCTTGGCACCCTATCTACAGGCACAACAGCACTGGGGATCTGTGCTTTCCCAGAGACGCAACATCTCATGGCGCTCGGCCGCGGCAGAACATCTTGCCGAAAAGGCAAACGTCCGGCTCCTTCTCCCACAAGGAAGGGCCCAGCCCTGAAAGCACTTGCTGCCCTTCACGGAGCCTTGGCACCCTATCTACAGGCACAACAGCAGTGGGGATCTGTGCTTTCCCAGAGACGCAACATCTCATGGCGCTCGGCCGCGGCAGAGCCTCTTGCCGAAAAGGCAAACGTCCGGCTCCTTCTCCCACAAGGAAGGGCCCAGCCCTGAAAGCTCTTGCTGCTCTTCACCTACCCTTGGAACCCTATCTACAGGCACAACAGCACTGGGGATCTGTGCTTTCCCAGAGACGCAACATCTCATGGCGCTCGGCCGCGGCAGAGCCTCTTGCCGAAAAGGCAAACGTCCGGCTCCTTCTCCCACAAGGAAGGGCCCAGCACTGAAAGCTCTTGCTGCTATTCACCTACCTTGGAACCCTATCTACAGGCACAACAGCACTGGGGATCTGTGCTTTCCCCAGAGACGCAACATCTCATGGCGCTCGGCCGCGGCAGTGCCTCTTGCCGAGAAGGCAAACGTCCGTCTCCTTCTCCCACAAGGAAGGGCCCAGCCCTGAAAGCTCTTGCTGCTCTTCACGGTGCCTTGGCACCCTATCTACAGGCACAACAGCACTGGGGATCTGTGCTTTCCCAGAGGCGCAACATCTCATGGCGCTTGGCCGCGGCAGAGCCTCTTGCCGAAAAGGCAAACGTCCGGCTCCTTCTCCCACAAGGAAGGGCCCAGCCCTGAAAGCTCTTGCTGCTCTTCACGGTGCCTTGGCACCCTATCCACAGGCACAACAGCACTGGGGATCTGTGCTTTCCCAGAGACGCAACATCTCTCGGCGCTCAGCCGCGGCAGTGCCTCTTGCCGAAATGGCAAACTTCCGTCTATTTCTCCCACAAGGAAGGGCCCAGCCCTGAAAGCTCTTGCTGCTCTTCACCTACCCTTGCAACTCTATCTACAGGCACAACAGCACTGGGGATCTGTGCTTTCCCAGAGACGCAACATCTCATGGCGCTCGGCCGCGGCAGAGCCTCTTGCCGAGAAGGCAAAACGTCCGGCTCCTTTTCCCACAAGGAAGGGCCCAGCCCTGAAAGCTCTTGCTGCTCTTCACGGTGCCTTGGCGCCCTATCTACAGGCACAACAGCACTGGGGATCTGTGCTTTCCCAGAGACGCAACATCTCATGGCACTCGGCCGCGGCAGAGCCTCTTGCCGAAAAGGCAAACGTCCGGCTCCTTCTCCCACAAGGAAGGGCCCAGCCCTGAAAGCACTTGCTGCCCTTCACGGAGCCTTGGCACCCTATCTACAGGCACAACAGCAGTGGGGATCTGTGCTTTCCCAGAGCGCAACATCTCATGTCGCTCGGCTGTGGCAGAGCCTCTTACCGAAAAGGCAAACGTCCGGCTCCTCTCCCACAAGGAAGGGCCCAGCCTGAAAGCTCTTGCTGCTCTTCACCGTGCCTTGGAACCCTATCTACAGGCACAACAGCACTGGGGATCTGTGCTTTCCCAGAGACTCAACATCTCATGGCGCTCGGCCACGGCAGTGCCTCTTGCCGAGAAGGCAAACGTCCGTCTCCTTCTCCCACAAGGAAGGGCCCAGCCCTGAAAGCTCTTGCTGCTCTTCACGGTGCCTTGGCACCCTATCTACAGGCACAACAGCACTGGGGATCTGTGGTTTCCCAGAGGCGCAACATCTCATGGCGCTCGGCCACGGCAGTGCCTCTTGCCGAGAAGGCAAACGTCCGGCTCCTTCTCCCACAAGGAAGGGCCCAGCCCTGAAAGCTCTTGCTGCTCTTCACGGTGCCTTGGCACCCTATCTACAGGCACAACAGCACTGGGGATCTGTGCTTTCCCAGAGGCGCAACATCTCATGGCGCTTGGCCACGGCAGAGCCTCTTGCCGAAAAGGCAAACGTCCGGCTCCTTCTCCCACAAGGAAGGGCCCAGCCCTGAAAGCTCTTGCTGCTCTTCACGGTGCCTTGGCACCCTATCCACAGGCACAACAGCACTGGAGATCTGTGCTTTCCCAGAGACGCAACATCTCACGGCGCTCAGCCGCGGCAGTGCCTCTTGCCGAAATGGCAAACTTCCGTCTATTTCTCCCACAAGGAAGGGCCCAGCCCTGAAAGCTCTTGCTGCTCTTCACCTACCCTTGCAACTCTATCTACAGGCACAACAGCACTGGGGATCTGTGCTTCCCAGAGACGCAACATCTCATGGCGCTCGGCCGCGGCAGAGCCTCTTGCCGAGAAGGCAAACGTCCGGCTCCTTTTCCCACAAGGAAGGGCCCAGCCCTGAAAGCTCTTGCTGCTCTTCACGGTGCCTTGGCGCCCTATCTACAGGCACAACAGCACTGGGGATCTGTGCTTTCCCAGAGACGCAACATCTCATGGCACTCGGCCGCTGGCAGAGCCTCTTGCCGAAAAGGCAAACGTCCGGCTCCTTCTCCCACAAGGAAGGGCCCAGCCCTGAAAGCACTTGCTGCCCTTCACGGAGCCTTGGCACCCTATCTACAGGCACAACAGCAGTGGGGATCTGTGCTTTCCCAGAGACGCAACATCTCATGTCGCTCGGCTGTGGCAGAGCCTCTTGCCGAGAAGGCAAACGTCCGGCTCCTTCTCCCACAAGGAAGGGCCCAGCCCTGAAAGCTCTTGCTGCTCTTCACCCGTGCCTTGGAACCCTATCTACAGGCACAACAGCACTGGGATCTGTGCTTTCCCAGAGACTCAACATCTCATGGCGCTCAGCCGCAGCAGTGCCTCTTGCCGAAATGGCAAAACTTCCGTCTCCTTCTCCACAAGGAAGGGCCCAGCCCTGAAAGCTCTTGCTGCTCTTCACGGTGCCTTGGCACCGTATCTACAGGCACAACAGCACTGGGGATCTGTGCTTTCCCAGAGACGCAACATCTCATGGCGCTCGGCCGCGGCAGAGCCTCTTGCCGAGAAGGCAAACGTCCGGCTCCTTCTCCCACAAGGAAGGCCCAGCCCTGAAAGCTCTTGCTGCTCTTCACGGTGCCTTGGCACCCTATCCACAGGCACAACAGCACTGGGGATCTGTGCTTTCCCAGAGGCGCAACATCTCATGGCGCTCAGCCGCGGCAGTGCCTCTTGCCGCAATGGCAAACTTCCGTCTCCATCTCCCACAAGGAAGGGCCCAGCCCTGAAAGCTCTTGCTGCTCTTCACCTACCCTTGGAACCCTATCTACAGGCACAACAGCACTGGGGATCTGTGCTTTCCCAGAGACGCAACATCTCATGGCGCTCGGCCGCGGCAGAGCCTCTTGCCGAGAAGGCAAACGTCCGGCTACTTCTCCCACAAGGAAGGGCCCAGCCCTGAAAGCTCTTGCTGCTCTTCACGGTGCCTTGCACCGTATCTACAGGCACAACAGCACTGGGGATCTGTGCTTTCCCAGAGACCCAACATCTCATGGCGCTTGGCCGCGGCAGTGCCTCTTGCCGAAAAGGCAAACGTCCGGCTCCTTCTCTCCCACAAGGAAGGGCCCAGCCCTGAAAGCTCTTGCTGCTCTTCACCGTGCCTTGGTGCCCTATCTACAGGCACAACAGCAGTGGTCATCTCTCCTTTCCTAGAGACGCAACATCTCATGGCGCTCTGCCAGCAGCAGAGCCTCTTGCAGAAAAGGCAAACGTCCGGCTCCTTCTCCCACAAGGAAGGGCCCAGCCCTGAAAGCTGTTGCTGCTCTTCACCTACCCTTGGCACCCTATCTACAGGCAGAACAGCAGTGGGGATCTGTGCTTTCCCAGATACGCAACATCTCATGGCGCTAGGCAGAGAAACAGCCTCTTGCCGAAAAGGCAAACGTCCGGCTCCTTCTCCCACAAGGAAGGGCCCAGCCCTGAAAGCTCTTGCTGCCCTTCACGGAGCCTTGGCACCCTATCTACAGGCACAACAGCACTGGGGATCTGTGCTTTCCCAGAGACGCAACATCTCATGGCGCTCGGCCGCGGCAGAGCCTCTTGCCGAAAAGGCAAACGGTCCGGCTCCTTCTCCCACAAGGAAGGGCCCAGCCCTGAAAGCTCTTGCTGCTCTTCACCTACCCTTGGAACCCTATCTACAGGCACAAGAGCACTGGGATCTGTGCTTTCCCAGAGACGCAACATCTCATGGCGCTCGGACCCGCGGCAGAGCCTCTTGCCGAAAAGGCAAACGTCCGGCTCCTTCTCCCACAAGGAACGGCCCAGCCCCGAAAGCTGTTGCTGCCCTTCACGGAGCCTTGGCACCCTATCTACAGGCACAACAGCACTGGGGATCTGTGCTTTCCCAGAGACGCAACATCTCATGGCGCTCGGCCGCGGCAGAGCCTCTTGCCGAAAAGGCAAACGTCCGGCTCCTTCTCCCACAAGGAAGGGCCCAGCCGTGAAAGCTCTCTTGCTGCTCTTCACCTACCCTTGGCGCCCTATCTACAGGCACAACAGCAGTGGGGATCTGTGCTTTCCCAGAGACGCAACATCTCATGGCGCTCGGCCCGCGGCAGAGCCTCTTGCCGAAAAGGCAAACGTCCGTCTCCTTCTCCCACAAGGAAGGGCCCAGCCCTGAAAGCTCTTGCTGCTCTTCACCTACCCTTGGCACCCTATCTACAGGCACAACAGCACTGGGATCTGTGCTTTCCCAGAGACGCAACATCTCATGGCGCTCGGCCGCGGCAGAGCCTCTTGCCGAAAAGGCAATCGTCCGTCTCCTTCTCCCACAAGGAAGGGCCCAGCCCTGAAAGCTCTTGCTGCTCTTCACCTACCCTTGGCGCCCTATCTACAGGCACAACAGAACTGGGGATCTGTGCTTTCCCAGAGACGCAACATCTCATGGCGCTCGGCCGCGGCAGAGCCTCTTGCCGAAAGGCAAACGTCCGGCTCCTTCTCCCACAAGGAAGGGCCCAGCCCTGAAAGCTCTTGCTGCCCTTCACGGAGCCTTGGCACCCTATCTCACAGGCACAACAGCAGTGGGGATCTGTGATTTCCCAGAGACGCAACATCTCATGGCGCTCGGCCGCGGCAGAGCCTCTTGCCGAAAAGGCAAACGTCCGGCTCCTTCTCCCACAAGGAAGGGCCCAGCCCTGAAAGCTCTTGCTGCTCTTCACCGTGCCTTGGTGCCCTATCTACAGGCACAACAGCAGTGGTCATCTCTGCTTTCCTAGAGACGCCAACATCTCATGGCACTCGGCCGCGGCAGAGCCTCGTGCCGAAAAGGCAAACGTCCGGCTCCTTCTCCCACAAGGAAAAGCCCAGCCCTGAAAGCTCTTGCTGCTCTTCACCTACCCTTGGAACCCTATCTACAGGCACAACAGCACTGGGGATCTGTGCTTTCCCAGAGACGCAACATCTCATGGCGCTCGGCGCGGCAGAGCCTCTTGCCGAGAAGGCAAACGTCCGGCTCCTTCTCCCACAAGGAAGGGCCCAGCCCTGAAAGCTCTTGCTGCTCTTCACGGTGCCTTGGCGCCCTATCTACAGGCACAACAGCAGTGGGCATCTCTGCTTTCCCAGAGACGCAACATCTCATGGCGCTCCGGCCGCGGCAGAGCCTCTTGCCGAAAAGGCAAACGTCCGGCTCCTTCTCCCACAAGGAAGGGCCCAGCCCTGAAAGCTCATGCTGCTCTTCACCTACCCTTGGAACCCTATCTACAGGCACAACAGCACTGGGGATCTGTGCTTTCCCAGAGACTCCACATCTCATGGCGCTCAGCCGCAGCATTGCCCTCTTGCCGAAATGGCAAACTTTCCATCTCCTTCTCCCACAAGAAGGGCCCAGCCCTGAAAGCTGTTTTGTTGCTGCTCTTCACCTACCCTTGGAAACCCTATCTACAGGCACAACAGCACTGGGGATCTGTGCTTTCCAGAGACGCAACATCTCATGGCTCTTGGCCGCGGCAGAGCCTCTTGCCGAAAAGGCAAACGTCCGGCTCCTTCTCCCACAAGGAAGGGCCCAGCCCTGAAAGCTCTTGCTGCCCTTCACGGAGCCTTGGCACCCTATCTACAGGCACAACAGCACTGGGGATCTGTGCTTTCCCAGAGACGCAACATCTCATGGCGCTCGGACCCCGCCGGCAGAGCCTCTTTCAGAGAAGGCAAACGTCCGGCTTCTTCTCCCACAAGGAAGGGCCCAGCCCTGAAAGCTCTTGCTGCTCTTCACGGTGCCTTGGCACCCTATCCACAGGCACAACAGCACTGGGGATCTGTGCTTTCCCAGAGACGCAACATCTCATGGCGCTCGGCCGCAGCAGAGCCTCTTGCTGAAAAGGCAAATGTCCGGCTCCTTCTCCCACAAGGAAGGGCCCAGCCCTGAAAGCTGTTGCTGCTCTTCACCTACCCTTGGCACCCTATCTACAGGCACAACAGCAGTGGGGATCTGTGCTTTCCCAGAGACGCAACATCTCATGGCGCTAGGCAGCGAAAGAGCCTCTTGCCGAAAAGGCAAACGTTCGGCTCTTCTCCCACAAGGAAGGGCCCAGCCCTGAAAGCTCTTGCTGCCCTTCACGGAGCCTTGGCACCCTATCTACAGGCACAACAGCAGTGGGGATCTGTGCTTTCCCAGAGACGCAACATCTCATGGCGCTCAGCCGCGGCAGTGCCTCTTGCCGAAATGGCAAACTTCCGTCTCCTTGTCCCACAAGGAAGGGCCCAGCCCTGAAGCTCTTGCTGCTCTTCACCTACCCTTGGAACCCTATCTACAGGCACAACAGCACTGGGGATCTGTGCTTTCCCAGAGACGCAACATCTCATGGCGCTCGGCCGCGGCAGAGCCTCTTGCCGAGAAGGCAAACGTCCGGCTACTTCTCCCACAAGAAGGGCCCAGCCCTGAAAGCTCTTGCTACTCTTCACGGTGCCTTGGCACCCTATCTACAGGCACAACAGCAGTGGGGATCTGTGCTTTCCCAGAGGCGCAACATCTCATGGCGCTTGGCCGCGGCAGAGCCTCTTGCCGAAAAGGCAAACGTCCGGCTCCTTCTCCCACAAGGAAGGGCCCAGCCCTGAAAGCTCTTGCTGCTCTTCACGGTGCCTTGGCACCCTATCCACAGGCACAACAGCACTGGGGATCTGTGCTTCCCAGAGACGCAACATCTCATGGCGCTCAGCCGCGGCAGTGCCTCTTGCCGAAATGGCAAACGTCCGTCTACTTCTCCCACAAGGAAGGGCCCAGCCCTGAAAGCTCTTGCTGCTCTTCACCTACCCTTGGAACCCTATCTACAGGCACAACAGCACTGGGGATCTGTGCTTTCCCAGAGACGCAACATCTCATGGCGCTCGGCCGCGGCAGAGCCTCTTGCCGAGAAGGCAAACATCCGGCTCCTTCTCCCACAAGGAAGGGCCCAGCCCTGAAAGCTCTTGCTGCCCTTCACGGAGCCTTGGCACCCTATCTACAGGCACAACAGCAGTGGGGATCTGTGCTTTCCCAGAGACGCAACATCTCATGGCGCTCTGCCGCGGCAGAGCCTCTCTTGCCGAAAAGGCAAACGTCCGGCTCCTTCTCCCACAAGGAAGGGCCCAGCCCTGAAAGCTCTTGCTGCTCTTCACGGTGCCTTGGTGCCCTATCTACAGGCACAACAGCAGTGGTCATCTCTGCTTTCCTAGAGACGCAACATCTCATGGCGCTCTGCCGCAGCAGAGCCTCTTGCCGAAAAGGCAAACGTCCGGCTCCTTCTCCCACAAGGAAGGGCCCAGCCCTGAAAGCTCTTGCTGCTCTTCACGGTGCCTTGGCACCCTATCTACAGGCACAACAGCAGTGGGCATCTCTGCTTTCCCAGAGACGCAACATCTCATGGCACTCGGCCGCGGCAGAGCCTCTTGCCGAGAAGGCAAACGTCCGGCTCCTTCTCCCACAAGGAAGGGCCCAGCCCTGAAAGCTCTTGCTGCTCTTCACGGTGCCTTGGCACCCTATCCACAGGCACAACAGCACTGGGGATCTGTGCTTTCCCAGAGACGCAACATCTCATGGCGCTCAGCCGCGGCAGTGCCTCTTGCCGAAATGGCAAACTTCCGTCTCCTTGTCCCACAAGGAAGGGCCCAGCCCTGAAGCTCTTGCTGCTCTTCACCTACCCTTGGAACCCTATCTACAGGCACAACAGCACTGGGGATCTGTGCTTTCCAGAGACGCAACATCTCATGGCGCTCGGCCGCGGCAGAGCCTCTTGCCGAGAAGGCAAACGTCCGGCTACTTCTCCCACAAGGAAGGGCCCAGCCCTGAAAGCTCTTGCTACTCTTCACCTACCCTTGGCACCCTATCTACAGGCACAACAGCAGTGGGGATCTGTGCTTTCCCAGAGGCGCAACATCTCATGGCGCTTGGCCGCGGCAGAGCCTCTTGCCGAAAAGGCAAACGTCCGGCTCCTTCTCCCACAAGGAAGGGCCCAGCCCTGAAAGCTCTTGCTGCTCTTCACGGTGCCTTGGCACCCTATCCACAGGCACAACAGCACTGGGGATCTGTGCTTTCCCAGAGACGCAACATCTCATGGCGCTCAGCCGCGGCAGTGCCTCTTGCCGAAATGGCAAACGTCCGTCTACTTCTCCCACAAGGAAGGGCCCAGCCCTGAAAGCTCTTGCTGCTCTTCACCTACCTTGGAACCCTATCTACAGGCACAACAGCACTGGGGATCTGTGCTTTCCCAGAGACGCAACATCTCATGGCGCTCGGCCGCGGCAGAGCCTCTTGCCGAGAAGGCAAACATCCGGCTCCTTCTCCCACAAGGAAGGGCCCAGCCCTGAAAGCTCTTGCTGCCCTTCACGGAGCCTTGGCACCCTATCTACAGGCACAACAGCAGTGGGGATCTGTGCTTTCCCAGAGACGCAACATCTCATGGCGCTCGGCCGCGGCAGAGCCTCTTGCCGAAAAGGCAAACGTCCGGCTCCTTCTCCCACAAGGAAGGGCCCAGCCCTGAAAGCTCTTGCTGCTCTTCACGGTGCCTTGGTGCCCTATCTACAGGCACAACAGCAGTGTCATCTCTGCTTTCCTAGAGACGCAACATCTCATGGCGCTCTGCCGCAGCAGAGCCTCTTGCCGAAAAGGCAAACGTCCGGCTCCTTCTCCAACAAGGAAGGGCCCAGCCCTGAAAGCTCTTGCTGCTCTTCACGGTGCCTTGGCACCCTATCTACAGGCACAACAGCAGTGGGCATCTCTGCTTTCCCAGAGACGCAACATCTCATGGCACTCGGCCGCGGCAGAGCCTCTTGCCGAAAAGGCAAACGTCCGGCTCCTTCTCCCACAAGGAAGGGCCCAGCCCTGAAAGCTGTTGCTGCTCTTCACCTACCCTTGGAACCCTATCTACAGGCACAACAGCACTGGGGATCTGTGCTTTCCCAGAGACGCAACATCTCATGGCGCTCGGCCGCGGCAGAGCCTCTTGCCGAGAAGGCAAACGTCCGGCTCCTTCTCCCACAAGGAAGGGCCCAGCCCTGAAAGCTCTTGCTGCTCTTCACGGTGCCTTGGCGCCCTATCTACAGGCACAACAGCAGTGGGCATCTCTGCTTTCCCAGAGACGCAACATCTCATGGCGCTCGGCCGCGGCAGAGCCTCTTGCCGAAAAGGCAAACGTCCGGCTCCTTCTCCCACAAGGAAGGGCCCAGCCCTGAAAGCTCTTGCTGCTCTTCACCTACCCTTGGAACCCTATCTACAGGCACAACAGCACTGGGGATCTGTGCTTTCCCAGAGACGCAACATCTCATGGCGCTCAGCCGCAGCATTGCCTCTTGCCGAAATGGCAAACTTCCATCTCCTTCTCCCACAAGGAAGGGCCCAGCCCTGAAAGCTGTTGCTGCTCTTCACCTACCCTTGGAACCCTATCTACAGGCACAACAGCACTGGGGATCTGTGCTTTCCCAGAGGCGCAACATCTCATGGCTCTTGGCCGCGGCAGAGCCTCTTGCCGAAAAGGCAAACGTCCGGCTCCTTCTCCCACAAGGAAGGGCCCAGCCCTGAAAGCTCTTGCTGCCCTTCACGGAGCCTTGGCACCCTATCTACAGGCACAACAGCACTGGGGATCTGTGCTTTCCCAGAGACGCAACATCTCATGGCGCTCGGCCGCGGCAGAGCCTCTTGCCGAGAAGGCAAACGTACGGCTCCTTCTCCCACAAGGAAGGGCCCAGCCCTGAAAGCTCTTGCTGCTCTTCACGGTGCCTTGGCACCCTATCTACAGGCACAACAGCACTGGGGATCTGTGCTTTCCCAGAGACGCAACATCTCATGGCGCTCGGCCGCAGCAGAGCCTCTTGCTGAAAAGGCAAATGTCCGGCTCCTTCTCCCACAAGGAAGGGCCCAGACCTGAAAGCTGTTGCTGCTCTTCACCTACCCTTGGCACCCTATCTACAGGCACAACAGCAGTGGGGATCTGTGCTTTCCCAGAGACGCAACATCTCATGGCGCTAGGCAGCGAAAGAGCCTCTTGCCGAAAAGGCAAACGTTCGGCTCCTTCTCCCACAAGGAAGGGCCCAGCCCTGAAAGCTCTTGCTGCTCTTCACGGAGCCTTGGCACCCTATCTACAGGCACAACAGCAGTGGGGATCTGTGCTTTCCCAGAGACGCAACATCTCATGGCGCTCAGCCGCGGCAGAGCCTCTTGCCGAGAAGGCAAACGTCCGGCTCCTTCTCCCACAAGGAAGGGCCCAGCCCTGAAAGCTCTTGCTGCTCTTCACGGTGCCTTGGCACCCTATCCACAGGCACAACAGCACTGGGGATCTGTGCTTTCCCAGAGACGCAACATCTCATGGCGCTCAGCCGCGGCAGTGCCTCTTGCCGAAATGGCAAACTTCCGTCTCCTTGTCCCACAAGGAAGGGCCCAGCCCTGAAAGCTCTTGCTGCTCTTCACCTACCCTTGGAACCCTATCTACAGGCACAACAGCACTGGGGATCTGTGCTTTCCCAGAGACGCAACATCTCATGGCGCTCGGCCGCGGCAGAGCCTCTTGCCGAGAAGGCAAACGTCCGGCTACTTCTCCCACAAGGAAGGGCCCAGCCCTGAAAGCTCTTGCTACTCTTCACGGTGCCTTGGCACCCTATCTACAGGCACAACAGCAGTGGGGATCTGTGCTTTCCCAGAGGCGCAACATCTCATGGCGCTTGGCCGCGGCAGAGCCTCTTGCCGAAAAGGCAAACGTCCGGCTCCTTCTCCCACAAGGAAGGGCCCAGCCCTGAAAGCTCTTGCTGCTCTTCACGGTGCCATGGTGCCCTATCTACAGGCACAAGAGCAGTGGTCATCTCTGCTTTCCTAGAGACGCAACATCTCATGGCGCTCTGCCGCAGCAGAGCCTCTTGCCGAAAAGGCAAACGTCCGGCTCCTTCTCCCACAAGGAAGGGCCCAGCCCTGAAAGCTCTTGCTGCTCTTCACCTACCCTTGGAACCCTATCTACAGGCACAACAGCACTGGGGATCTGTGCTTTCCCAGAGACGCAACATCTCATGGCGCTCGGCCGCGGCAGAGCCTCTTGCCGAGAAGGCAAACGTCCGGCTCCTTCTCCCACAAGGAAGGGCCCAGCCCTGAAAGCTCTTGCTGCTCTTCACCTACCCTTGGAACCCTATCTACAGGCACAACACCACTGGGGATCTGTGCTTTCCCAGAGACTCCACATCTCATGGCGCTCAGCCGCAGCATTGCCTCTTGCCGAAATGGCAAACTTCCATCTCCTTCTCCCACAAGGAAGGGCCCAGCCCTGAAAGCTGTTGCTGCTCTTCACCTATCCTTGGAACCCTATCTACAGGCACAACAGCACTGGGGATCTGTGCTTTCCCAGAGGCGCAACATCTCATGGCTCTTGGCCGCGGCAGAGCCTCTTGCCGAAAAGGCAAACGTCCGGCTCCTTCTCCCACAAGGAAGGGCCCAGCCCTGAAAGCTCTTGCTGCCCTTCACGGAGCCTTGGCACCCTATCTACAGGCACAACAGCACTGGGGATCTGTGCTTTCCCAGAGACGCAACATCTCATGGCGCTCGGCCGCGGCAGAGCCTCTTGCCGAAAAGGCAAACGTCCGGCTCCTTCTCCCACAAGGAAGGGCCCAGCCCTGAAAGCACTTGCTGCTCTTCACGGTGCCTTGGCACCCTATCTACAGGCACAACAGTACTGGGGTTCTGTGCTTTCCCAGAGACGCAACATCTCATGGCGCTCGGCCGCGGCAGAGCCTCTTGCCGAGAAGGCAAACGTCCGGCTCCTTTTCCCACAAGGAAGGGCCCAGCCCTGAAAGCTCTTGCTGCTCTTCACGGTGCCTTGGCGCCCTATCTACAGGCACAACAGCACTGGGGATCTGTGCTTTCCCAGAGACGCAACATCTCATGGCGCTCGGCCGCGGCAGAGCCTCTTGCCGAAAAGGCAAACGTCCGGCTCCTTCTCCCACAAGGAAGGGCCCAGCCCTGAAAGCTGTTGCTGCCCTTCACGGAGCCTTGGCACCCTATCTACAGGCACAACAGCACTGGGGATCTGTGCTTTCCCAGAGACGCAACATCTCATGGCGCTGTAACGCGGCAGAGCCTCTTGCCGAAAAGGCAAACGTCCGGCTCCTTCTCCCACAAGGAAGGGCCCAGCCCTGAAAGCTCTTGCTGCTCTTCACGGTGCCTTGGCACCCTATCTACAGGCACAACAGCACTGGGGATCTGTGCTTTCCCAGAGACGCAACATCTCATGGCACTCGGCCGCGGCAGAGCCTCTTGCCGAAAAGGCAAACGTCCGGCTCCTTCTCCCACAAGGAAGGGCCCAGCCCTGAAAGCTCTTGCTGCTCTTCACCTACCCTTGGAACCCTATCTACAGGCACAACAGCACTGGGGTCTGTGCTTTCCCAGAGACTCAACATCTCATGGCGCTCGGCCGCGGCAGTGCCTCTTGCCGAAATGGCAAACGTCCGTCTACTTCTCCCACAAGGAAGGGCCCAGCCCTGAAAGCTCTTGCTGCTCTTCACCTACCCTTGGAACCCTATCTACAGGCACAACAGCACTGGGTATCTGTGCTTTCCCAGAGACTCAACATCTCATGGCGCTCAGCAGCAGCAGTGCCTCTTGCCGAAAAGGCAAACGTCCAGCTCCTTCTCCCACAAGGAAGGGCCCAGCCCTGAAAGCTCTTGCTGCTATTCACCTACCCTTGGAACCCTATCTACAGGCACAACAGCACTGGGGATCTGTGCTTTCCCAGAGACGCAACATCTCATGGCGCTCGGCCGCGGCAGATCCTCTTGCCGAGAAGGCAAACGTCCGTCTCCTTCTCCCACAAGGAAGGGCCCAGCCCTGAAAGCTCTTGCTGCTCTTCACCTACCCTTGGAACCCTATCTACAGGCACAACAGCAGTGGGGATCTGTGCTTTCCCAGAGACGCAACATCTCATGGCGCTAGGCAGCGAAAGAGCCTCTTGCCGAAATGGCAAACGTCCGGCTCCTTCTCCCACAAGGAAGGGCCCAGCCCTGAATGCTGCTGCTGCTCTTCACCTACCCTTGGAACCCTATCTACAGGCACAACAGCACTGTGGATCTGTGCTTTCCCAGAGACGTAACATCTCATGGTGCTCGGCCGCGGCAGTGCCTCTTGCCGAAATGGCAAACGTCCGGCTCCTTCTCCCACAAGGAAGGGCCCAGCCCTGAAAGCTCTTGCTGCTCTTCACCTACCCTTGGAACCCTATCTACAGGCACAACAGCACTGGGGATCTGTGCTTTCCCAGAGACGCAATATCTCATGGCGCTCGTCCGCGGCAGAGCCTCTTGCCGAAAAGGCAAACGTCCGGCTCCTTCTCCCACAAGGAAGGGCCCAGCCCTGAAAGCTCTTGCTGCTCTTCACCTACCCTTGGCGCCCTATCTACAGGCACAGCAGCAGTGGGGATCTGTGTTTCCCAGAGACGCAACATCTCATGGCGCTAGGCAGCGAAAGAGCCTCTTGCCGAGAAGGCAAACGTCCGGCTCCTTCTCCCACAAGGAAGGGCCCAGCCCTGAAAGCTGTTGCTGCTCTTCACCTACCCTTGACGCCCTACCTACAGGCACAACAGCAGTGGGGATCTGTGCTTTCCCAGAGACGCAACATCTCATGGCGCTCGCCCGCAGCAGAGCATCTTGCCGAAAAGGCAAACGTCCAGCTCCTTCTCCCTCAAGGAAGGGCCCAGCCCTGAAAGCTCTTGCTGCTCTTCATGGTGCCTTGGTGCCCTATCTACAGGCACAACAGCAGTGGGCATCTCTGCTTTCCCAGATACGCAACATCTCATGGCACTCGCCCGCAGCAGAGCATCTTGCCGAAAAGGCAAACGTCCGGCTCTTTCTCCCACAAAAAAGGGCCCAGCCCTGAAAGCTCTTGCTGCTCTTCACGGTGCCTTGGTGCCCTATCTACAGGTACAACAGCAGTGGGGATCTGTGCTTTCCCAGAGACTCAACATCTCATGGCGCTCGGCAGCAGCAGTGCCTCTTGCCGAAATGGCAAACGTCCGTCTCCTTCTCCCACAAGGAAGGGCCCAGCCCTGAATGCTGTTGCTGCTCTTCACCTACCCTTGGAACCCTATCTACAGGCACAACAGCAGTGGGGATCTGTGCTTTCCCAGAGACGCAACATCTCATGACGGTCGGCGGCGGCAAAGCCTCTTGCCGAAAAGGCAAACGTCCGTCTCCTTCTCCCACAAGGAAGGGCCCAGCCCTGAAAGCTCTTGCTGCTCTTCACGGTGCCTTGGCGCCCTATCTACAGGCACAACAGCAGTGGGGATCTATGCTTTCCCAGAGACGCAACATCTCATGACGGTCCGCCGCGGCAAAGCCTCTTCCCGAAAAGGGAAACGTCCGGCTACTTCTCCCACAAGGAAGGGCCCAGCCCTGAAAGCTCTTGCTGCTCTTCACGGTGCCTTGGCGCCCTATCTACAGGCACAACAGCAGTGGGCATCTCTGCTTTCCCAGAGACGCAACATCTCATGGCGCTCGGCCGCGGCAGAGCCTCTTGCCGAAAAGGCAAACGTCCGGCTCCTTCTCCCACAAGGAAGGGCCCAGCCCTGAAAGCTCTTGCTGCTCTTCACCTACCCTTGGAACCCTATCTACAGGCACAACAGCACTGGGGATCTGTGCTTTCCCAGAGACTCCACATCTCATGGCGCTCAGCCGCAGCATTGCCTCTTGCCGAAATGGCAAACTTCCATCTTCTTCTCCCACAAGGAAGGGCCCAGCCCTGAAAGCTGTTGCTGCTCTTCACCTACCCTTGGAACCCTATCTACAGGCACAACAGCACTGGGGATCTGTGCTTTCCCAGAGGCGCAACATCTCATGGCTCTTGGCCGCGGCAGAGCCTCTTGCCGAAAAGGCAAACGTCCGGCTCCTTCTCCCACAAGGAAGGGCCCAGCCCTGAAAGCACTTGCTGCTCTTCACGGTGCCTTGGCGCCCTATCTACAGGCACAACAGCACTGGGGATCTGTGCTTTCCCAGAGACGCAACATCTCATGGCGCTCGGCCGCGGCAGAGCCTCTAGCCGAAAAGGCAAACGTCCGGCTCCTTCTCCCACAAGGACGGGCCCAGCCCTGAAAGCTGTTGCTGCTCTTCACCTACCCTTGACGCCCTACCTACAGGCACAACAGCAGTGGGGATCTGTGCTTTCCCAGAGACGCAACATCTCATGGCGCTCGCCCGCAGCAGAGCATCTTGCCGAAAAGGCAAACGTCCAGCTCCTTCTCCCACAAGGAAGGGCCCAGCCCTGAAAGCTCTTGCTGCTCTTCATGGTGCCTTGGTGCCCTATCTACAGGCACAACAGCAGTGGGCATCTCTGCTTTCCCAGATACGCAACATCTCATGGCACTCGCCCGCAGCAGAGCATCTTGCCGAAAAGGCAAACGTCCGGCTCTTTCTCCCACAAAAAAGGGCCCAGCCCTGAAAGCTCTTGCTGCTCTTCACGGTGCCTTGGTGCCCTATCTACAGGTACAACAGCAGTGGGGATCTGTGCTTTCCCAGAGACTCAACATCTCATGGCGCTCGGCAGCAGCAGTGCCTCTTGCCGAAATGGCAAACGTCCGTCTCCTTCTCCCACAAGGAAGGGCCCAGCCCTGAATGCTGTTGCTGCTCTTCACCTACCCTTGGAACCCTATCTACAGGCACAACAGCAGTGGGGATCTGTGCTTTCCCAGAGACGCAACATCTCATGACGGTCGGCGGCGGCAAAGCCTCTTGCCGAAAAGGCAAACGTCCGTCTCCTTCTCCCACAAGGAAGGGCCCAGCCCTGAAAGCTCTTGCTGCTCTTCACGGTGCCTTGGCGCCCTATCTACAGGCACAACAGCAGTGGGGATCTATGCTTTCCCAGAGACGCAACATCTCATGACGGTCCGCCGCGGCAAAGCCTCTTCCCGAAAAGGGAAACGTCCGGCTACTTCTCCCACAAGGAAGGGCCCAGCCCTGAAAGCTCTTGCTGCTCTTCACGGTGCCTTGGCGCCCTATCTACAGGCACAACAGCAGTGGGCATCTCTGCTTTCCCAGAGACGCAACATCTCATGGCGCTCGGCCGCGGCAGAGCCTCTTGCCGAAAAGGCAAACGTCCGGCTCCTTCTCCCACAAGGAAGGGCCCAGCCCTGAAAGCTCTTGCTGCTCTTCACCTACCCTTGGAACCCTATCTACAGGCACAACAGCACTGGGGATCTGTGCTTTCCCAGAGACTCCACATCTCATGGCGCTCAGCCGCAGCATTGCCTCTTGCCGAAATGGCAAACTTCCATCTTCTTCTCCCACAAGGAAGGGCCCAGCCCTGAAAGCTGTTGCTGCTCTTCACCTACCCTTGGAACCCTATCTACAGGCACAACAGCACTGGGGATCTGTGCTTTCCCAGAGGCGCAACATCTCATGGCTCTTGGCCGCGGCAGAGCCTCTTGCCGAAAAGGCAAACGTCCGGCTCCTTCTCCCACAAGGAAGGGCCCAGCCCTGAAAGCACTTGCTGCTCTTCACGGTGCCTTGGCGCCCTATCTACAGGCACAACAGCACTGGGGATCTGTGCTTTCCCAGAGACGCAACATCTCATGGCGCTCGGCCGCGGCAGAGCCTCTTGCCGAAAAGGCAAACGTCCGGCTCCTTCTCCCACAAGGACGGGCCCAGCCCTGAAAGCTGTTGCTGCCCTTCACGGTGCCTTGGCACCCTATCTACAGGCACAACAGCACTGGGGATCTGTGCTTTCCCAGAGACGCAACATCTCATGGCGCTCGGCCGCGGCAGAGCCTCTTGCCGAAAAGGCAAACGTCCGGCTCCTTCTCCCACAAGGAAGGGCCCAGCCCTGAAAGCTCTTGCTGCTCTTCACCTACCCTTGGCGCCCTATCTACAGGCACAACAGCACTGGGGATCTGTGCTTTCCCAGAGACGCAACATCTCATGGCACTCGGCCGCGGCAGAGCCTCTTGCCGAAAAGGCAAACGTCCGGCTCATTCTCCCACAAGGAAGGGCCCAGCCCTGAAAGCTCTTGCTGCTCTTCACCTACCCTTGGAACCCTATCTACAGGCACAACAGCACTGGGGTCTGTGCTTTCCCAGAGACTCAACATCTCATGGCGCTCGGCCGCGGCAGTGCCTCTTGCCGAAATGGCAAACGTCCGTCTACTTCTCCCACAAGGAAGGGCCCAGCCCTGAAAGCTCTTGCTGCTCTTCACCGTGCCTTGGTGCCCTATCTACAGGCACAACAGCACTGGGGATCTGTGCTTTCCCAGAGACTCAACATCTCATGGCGCTCAGCAGCAGCAGTGCCTCTTGCCGAAAAGGCAAACGTCCAGCTCCTTCTCCCACAAGGAAGGGCCCAGCCCTGAAAGCTCTTGCTGCTATTCACCTACCCTTGGAACCCTATCTACAGGCACAACAGCACTGGGGATCTGTGCTTTCCCAGAGACGCAACATCTCATGGCGCTCGGCCGCGGCAGATCCTCTTGCCGAAAAGGCAAACGTCCGTCTCCTTCTCCCACAAGGAAGGGCCCAGCCCTGAAAGCTGTTGCTGTTCTTCACCTACCCTTGGAACCCTATCTACAGGCACAACAGCAGTGGGGATCTGTGCTTTCCCAGAGACGCAACATCTCATGGCGCTAGGCAGCGAAAGAGCCTCTTGCCGAAATGGCAAACGTCCGGCTCCTTCTCCCACAAGGAAGGCCCCAGCCCTGAATGCTGCTGCTGCTCTTCACCTACCCTTGGAACCCTATCTACAGGCACAACAGCACTGTGGATCTGTGCTTTCCCAGAGACGTAACATCTCATGGTGCTCGGCCGCGGCAGTGCCTCTTGCCGAAATGGCAAACGTCCGGCTCCTTCTCCCACAAGGAAGGGCCCAGCCCTGAAAGCTCTTGCTGCTCTTCACCTACCCTTGGAACCCTATCTACAGGCACAACAGCACTGGGGATCTGTGCTTTCCCAGAGACGCAATATCTCATGGCGCTCGTCCGCGGCAGAGCCTCTTGCCGAAAAGGCAAACGTCCGGCTCCAACTCCCACAAGGAAGGGCCCAGCCCTGAAAGCTCTTGCTGCTCTTCACCTACCCTTGGCGCCCTATCTACAGGCACAGCAGCAGTGGGGATCTGTGTTTCCCAGAGACGCAACATCTCATGGCGCTAGGCAGCGAAAGAGCCTCTTGCCGAAAAGGCAAACATCCGGCTCCTTCTCACACAAAGAAGGGCCCAGCCCTGAAAGCTCTTGCTGCTCTTCACCTACCCTTGGCACCCTATCTACAGGCACAACAGCAGTGGGGATCTGTGCTTTCCCAGAGACGCAACATCTCATGGCGTTCGGCAGCGAAAGAGCCTCTTGCCGAGAAGGCAAACGTCCGGATCCTTCTCCCACAAGGAATGGCCCAGCCCTGAAAGCTCTTGCTGCTCTTCACCTACCCTTGACGCCCTACCTACAGGCACAACAGCACTGGGGATCTGTGCTTTCCCAGAGACGCAACATCTCATGGCGCTCGCCCGCAGCAGAGCATCTTGCCGAAAAGGCAAAAGTCCGGCTCCTTCTCCCACAAGGAAGGGCCCAGCCCTGAAAGCTCTTGCTGCTCTTCACGGTGCCTTGGTGCCCTATCTACAGGCACAACAGCAGTGGGCATCTCTGCTTTCCCAGATACGCAACATCTCATGGCACTCGCCCGCAGCAGAGCATCTTGCCGAAAAGGCAAACGTCCGGCTCTTTCTCCCACAAAAAAGGGCCCAGCCCTGAAAGCTCTTGCTGCTCTTCACGGTGCCTTGGTGCCCTATCTACAGGCACAACAGCAGTGGGGATCTGTGCTTTCCCAGAGACTCAACATCTCATGGCGCTCGGCAGCAGCAGTGCCTCTTGCCGAAATGGCAAACGTCCGTCTCCTTCTCCCACAAGGAAGGGCCCAGCCCTGAATGCTATTGCTGCTCTTCACCTACCCTTGGAACCCTATCTACAGGCACAACAGCAGTGGGGATCTGTGCTTTCCCAGAGACGCAACATCTCATGAGAGTCGGCGGCGGCAAAGCCTCTTGCCGAAAAGGCAAACGTCCGGCTCCTTCTCCCACAAGGAAGGGCCCAGCCCTGAAAGCTCTTGCTGCTCTTCACGGTGCCTTGGCGCCCTATCTACAGGCACAACAGCAGTGGGGATCTATGCTTTCCCAGAGACGCAACATCTCATGACGGTCGGCCGCGGCAAAGCCTCTTCCCGAAAAGGGAAACATCCGGCTCCTTCTCCCACAAGGAAGGGCCCAGCCCTGAAAGCTCTTGCTGCTCTTCACGGTGCCTTGGCGCCCTATCTACAGGCACAACAGCAGTGGGGATCTGTGCTTTCCCAGAGACGCAACATCTCATGGCGCTCGGCAGAGAAAGAGCCTCTTGCCGAGAAGGCAAACGTCCGGCTCCTTCTCCCACAAGGAAGGGCCCAGCCCTGAAAGCTCTTGCTGCTCTTCACCTACCCTTTGAACCCTATCTACAGGCACAACAGCAGTGGGGATCTGTGCTTTCCCAGAGACGCAACATCTCATGGCGCTCGGCCGCGGCAGTGCCTCTTGCCGAAATGGCAAACGTCCGGCTCCTTCTCCCACAAGGAAGGGCCCAGCCCTGAAAGCTCTTGCTGCTCTTCACCTACCCTTGGCGCCCTATCTACAGGCACAACAGCACTGGGGATCTGTGCTTTCCCAGAGACGCAACATCTCATGGCGCTGGGCCGCGGCAGAGCCTCTTGCCGAGAAGGCAAACGTCCGGCTCCTTCTCCCACAAAGAAGGGCCCAGCCCTGAAAGCTCTTGCTGCTCTTCACGGTGCCTTGGCACCCTATCTACAGGCACAACAGCAGTGGGGATCTGTGGTTTCCCAGAGACTCAACATCTCTTGACGCTCGGCCGCGGCAGAGCCTCTTGCCGAAATGGCAAACGTCCGTCTCCTTCTCCCACAAGGAAGGCCCCAGCCCTGAATGCTGCTGCTGCTCTTCACCTACCCTTGGAACCCTATCTACAGGCACAACAGCACTGTGGATCTGTGCTTTCCCAGAGACGTAACATCTCATGGTGCTCGGCCGCGGCAGTGCCTCTTGCCGAAATGGCAAACGTCCGGCTCCTTCTCCCACAAGGAAGGGCCCAGCCCTGAAAGCTCTTGCTGCTCTTCACCTACCCTTGGAACCCTATCTACAGGCACAACAGCAGTGGGCATCTCTGCTTTCCCAGAGACGCAACATCTCATGGCGCTCGCCCGCAGCAGAGCATCTTGCCGAAAAGGCAAACGTCCGGCTCTTTCTCCCACAAAAAAGGGCCCAGCCCTGAAAGCTCTTGCTGCTCTTCACGGTGCCTTGGTGCCCTATCTACAGGCACAACAGCAGTGGGGATCTGTGCTTTCCCAGAGACTCAACATCTCATGGTGCTCGGCCGCGGCAGAGCATCTTGCCGAAATGGCAAACGTCCGGCTCCTTCTCCCACAAGGAAGGGCCCAGCCCTGAAAGCTCTTGCTGCTCTTCACGGTGCCTTGGTGCCCTATCTACAGGCACAACAGCACTGGGGATCTGTGCTTTCCCAGAGACGCAACATCTCATGGCGCTCGGCCGCGGCAGAGCCTCTTGCCGAAAAGGCAAACGTCCGGCTCCTTCTCCCACAAGGAAGGGCCCAGCCCTGAAAGCTCTTGCTGCTCTTCACCTACCCTTGGAACCCTATCTACAGGCACAACAGCACTGGGGATCTGTGCTTTCCCAGAGACGCAACATCTCATGGCGCTCGGCAGCGAAAGAGCCTCTTGCTGCAAAGGCAAACATCCGGCTCCTTCTCCCACAAGGAAGGGCCCAGCCCTGAAAGCTCTTGCTGCTCTTCACGGTGCCTTGGCGCCCTATCTACAGGCACAGCAGCAGTGGGGATCTGTGTTTCCCAGAGACGCAACATCTCATGGCGCTTAGCAGAAGAAGAGCCTCTTGCCGAAAAGGCAAACATCCGGCTCCTTCTCACACAAAGAAGGGCCCAGCCCTGAAAGCTCTTGCTGCTCTTCACCTACCCTTGACGCCCTACCTACAGACAAAACAGCACTGGGGATCTGTGCTTTCCCAGAGACGCAACATCTCATGGCGCTCGCCCGCAGCAGAGCATCTTGCCGAAAAGGCAAACGTCCGGCTCCTTCTCCCACAAGGAAGGGCCCAGCCCTGAAAGATCTTGCTGCTCTTCACGGTGCCTTGGTGCCCTATCTATAGGCACAACAGCAGTGGGCATCTCTGCTTTCCCAGATAAGCAACATCTCATGGCACTCGCCCGCAGCAGAGCATCTTGCCGAAAAGGCAAACGTCCGGCTCTTTCTCCCACAAAAAAGGGCCCGGCCCTGAAAGCTCTTGCTGCTCTTCACGGTGCCTTGGTGCCCTATCTACAGGCACAACAGCAGTGGGGATCTGTGCTTTCCCAGAGACTCAACATCTCATGGCGCTCGGCCGCGGCAGTGCCTCTTGCCGAAATGGCAAACGTCCGTCTCCTTCTCCCACAAGGAAGGGCCCAGCCCTGAATGCTGTTGCTGCTCTTCACCTAGCCTTGGAACCCTATCTACAGGCACAACAGCAGTGGGGATCTGTGCTTTCCCAGAGACGCAACATCTCATGACGGTCGGCGGCGGCAAAGCCTCTTGCCGAAAAGGCAAACGTCCGGCTCCTTCTCCCACAAGGAAGGGCCCAGCCCTGAAAGCTCTTGCTGCTCTTCACGGTGCCTTGGCGCCCTATCTACAGGCACAACAGCAGTGGGGATCTATGCTTTCCCAGAGACGCAACATCTCATCACGGTCGGCCGCGGCAAAGCCTCTTCCCGAAAAGGGAAACGTCCGGCTACTTCTCCCACAAGGAAGGGCCCAGCCCTGAAAGCTCTTGCTGCTCTTCACGGTGCCTTGGCGCCCTATCTACAGGCACAACAGCAGTGGGGATCTGTGCTTTCCCAGAGACGCAACATCTCATGGCGCTCGGCAGAGAAAGAGCCTCTTGCCGAGAAGGCAAACGTCCGGCTCCTTCTCCCACAAGGAAGGGCCCAGTCCTGAAAGCTCTTGCTGCTCTTCACCTACCCTTGGAACCCTATCTACAGGCACAACAGCAGTGGGGATCTGTGCTTTCCCAGAGACGCAACATCTCATGGCGCTCGGCCGCGGCAGTGCCTCTTGCCGAAAAGGCAAACGTCCGGCTCCAACTCCCACAAGGAAGGGCCCAGCCCTGAAAGCTCTTGCTGCTCTTCACCTACCCTTGGCGCCCTATCTACAGGCACAACAGCAGTGGGGATCTGTGTTTCCCAGAGACGCAACATCTCATGGCGCTAGGCAGCGAAAGAGCCTCTTGCCGAGAAGGCAAACGTCCGGCTCCTTCTCCCACAAGGAAGGGCCCAGCCCTGAAAGCTCTTGCTGCTCTTCACCTACCCTTGACGCCCTACCTACAGGCACAACAGCAGTGGGCATCTCTGCTTTCCCAGAGACGCAACATCTCATGGCGCTCGCCCGCAGCAGAGCATCTTGCCGAAAAGGCAAACGTCCGGCTCTTTCTCCCACAAAAAAGGGCCCAGCCCTGAAAGCTCTTACTGCTCTTCACGGTGCCTTGCTGCCCTATCTACAGGTACAACAGCAGTGGGGATCTGTGCTTTCCCAGAGACTCAACAACTCATGGTGCTCGGCCGCGGCAGAGCATCTTGCCGAAATGGCAAACGTCCGGCTCCTTCTCCCACAAGGAAGGGCCCAGCCCTGAAAGCTCTTGCTGCTCTTCACGGTGCCTTGGTGCCCTATCTACAGGCACAACAGCACTGGGGATCTGTGCTTTCCCAGAGGCGCAACATCTCATGGCGCTCGGCCGCGGCAGAGCCTCTTGCCGAAAAGGCAAACGTCCGGCTCCTTCTCCCACAAGGAAGGGCCCAGCCCTGAAAGCTGTTGCTGCTCTTCACGGTGCCTTGGCGCCCTATCTACAGGCACAACAGCAGTGGGCATCTCTGCTTTCACAGAGGCGCAATATCTCATGGCGCTCGGCAGCGGAAGAGCCTCTTGCCGAAAAGGCAAACGTCCGGCTCCTTCTCCCACAAGGAAGGGCCCAGCCCTGAAAGCTCTTGCTGCTCTTCACGGTGCCTTGGCACCCTATCTACAGGCACAACAGCACTGGGGATCTGTACTTTCCCAGAGACTCAACATCTCATGGCGCTCGGCAGCGGCAGAGCCTCTTGCCGAGAAGGCAAACGTCCGGCTAAATCTCCCACAACGAAGGGCCCAGCCCTGAAAGCTCTTGCTGCTCTTCACCTACCCTTGGCGCCCTATCTACAGGCACAACAGCACTGGGGATCTGTGCTTTCCCAGAGACGCAACATCTCATGGCGCTCGGCAGCGAAAGAGCCTCTTGCTGCAAAGGCAAACATCCGGCTCCTTCTCCCACAAGGAAGGGCCCAGCCCTGAAAGCTCTTGCTGCTCTTCACTGTGCCTTGGCGCCCTATCTACAGGCACAACAGCACTGGGTATCTGTGCTTTCCCAGAGACGCAACATCTCATGGCGCTCGGCCGCGGCAGAGCCTCTTGCCGAAAAGGCAAACGTCCGGCTGCTTCTCCCACAATGAAGGGCCCAGCCCTGAAAGCTCTTGCTGCTCTTCACCTACCCTTGGCGCCCTATCTACAGGCACAACAGCAGTGGGGATCTGTGCTTTCCCAGAGACGCAACATCTCATGGCGCTAGGCAGCGAAAGAGCCTCTTGCCGAAAAGGCAAACGTCCGGCTCCTTCTCCCACAAGGAAGGGCCCAGCCCTGAAAGCTCTTGCTGCTCGCCACGGTGCCTTGGCGCCCTATCTACAGGCACAACAGCACTGGGGATCTGTGCTTTCCCAGAGACTCAACTTCTCATGGCGCTCGGCCGCGGCAGTGCCTCTTGCCGAAATGGCAAACGTCCGTCTCCTTCTCCCACAAGGAAGGGCCCAGCCCTGAAAGCTCTTGCTGCTCTTCACGGTGCCTTGGTGCCCTATCTACAGGCACAACAGCACTGGGGATCTGTGCTTTCCCAGAGACGCAACATCTCATGGCGCTCGGCCGCGGCAGAGCCTCTTGCCGAAAAGGCAAACGTCCGGCTCCTTCTCCCACAAGGAAGGGCCCAGCCCTGAAAGCTCTTGCTGCTCTTCACCTACCCATGGTGCCCTATCTACAGGCACAGCAGCACTGGGGATCTGTGCTTTCCCAGAGACGCAACATCTCATGGCGCTAGGCAGCGAAAGAGCCTCTTGCCGAAAAGGCAAACGTCTGGCTCCTTCTCCCACAAAGAAGGGCCCAGCCCTGAAAGCTCTTGCTGCTCTTCACCTACCCTTGGCGCCCTATCTACAGGCACAACAGCAGTGGGGATCTGTGCTTTCCCAGAGACCCAACATCTCTTGGCGCTCGGCCGCGGCAGAGCCTCTTGCCGAAATGGCAAACGTCCGGCTCCTTCTCCCACAAGGAAGGGCCCAGCCCTGAAAGCTCTTGCTGCTCTTCACGGTGCCTTGGCACCCTATCTACAGGCACAACAGCAGTGGGGATCTGTGGTTTCCCAGAGACTCAACATCTCTTGACGCTCGGCCGCGGCAGAGCCTCTTGCCGAAATGGCAAACGTCCGTCTCCTTCTCCCACAAGGAAGGCCCCAGCCCTGAATGCTGCTGCTGCTCTTCACCTACCCTTGGGACCCTATCTACAGGCACAACAGCACTGTGGATCTGTGCTTTCCCAGAGACGTAACATCTCATGGTGCTCGGCCGCGGCAGTGCCTCTTGCCGAAATGGCAAACGTCCGGCTCCTTCTCCCACAAGGAAGGGCCCAGCCCTGAAAGCTCTTGCTGCTCTTCACCTACCCTTGGAACCCTATCTACAGGCACAACAGCACTGGGGATCTGTGCTTTCCCAGAGACGCAATATCTCATGGCGCTCGTCCGCGGCAGAGCCTCTTGCCGAAAAGGCAAACGTCCGACTCCAACTCCCACAAGGAAGGGCCCAGCCCTGAAAGCTCTTGCTGCTCTTCACCTACCCTTGGCGCCCTATCTACAGGCACAACAGCAGTGGGGATCTGTGTTTCCCAGAGACGCAACATCTCATGGCGCTAGGCAGCGAAAGAGAATCTTGCCGAAAATGCAAACGTCCGGCTCCTTCTCACACAAAGAAGGGCCCAGCCCTGAAAGCTCTTGCTGCTCTTCACCTACCCTTGGCACCCTATCTACAGGCACAACAGCAGTGGGGATCTGTGCTTTCCCAGAGATGCAACATCTCATGGCGTTCGGCAGCGAAAGAGCCTCTTGCTGAGAAGGCAAACGTCCGGCTCCTTCTCCCACAAGGAAGGGCCCAGCCCTGAAAGCTCTTGCTGCTCTTCACCTACCCTTGACGCCCTACCTACAGGCACAACAGCAGTGGGGATCTGTGCTTTCCCAGAGACGCAACATCTCATGGCGCTCGCCCGCAGCAGAGCATCTTGCCGAAAAGGCAAACGTCCGGCTCCTTCTCCCACAAGGAAGGGCCCAGCCCTGAAAGCTCTTGCTGCTCTTCACGGTGCCTTGGTGCCCTATCTACAGGCACAACAGCAGTGGGCATCTCTGCTTTCCCAGAGACGCAACATCTCATGGCGCTCGCCCGCAGCAGAGCATCTTGCCGAAAAGGCAAACGTCCGGCTCTTTCTCCCACAAAAAAGGGCCCAGCCCTGAAAGCTCTTGCTGCTCTTCACGGTGCCTTGGTGCCCTATCTACAGGTACAACAGCAGTGGGGATCTGTGCTTTCCCAGAGACTCAACATCTCATGGCGCTCGGCCGCGGCAGAGCATCTTGCCGAAATGGCAAACGTCCGGCTCCTTCTCCCACAAGGAAGGGCCCAGCCCTGAAAGCTGTTGCTGCTCTTCACGGTGCCTTGGCGCCCTATCTACAGGCACAACAGCAGTGGGCATCTCTGCTTTCCCAGAGGCGCAACATCTCATGGCGCTCGGCAGCGGAAGAGCCTCTTGCCGAAAAGGCAAACGTCCGGCTCCTTCTCCCACAAGGAAGGGCCCAGCCCTGAAAGCTCTTGCTGCTCTTCACGGTGCCTTGGCACCCTATTTACAGGCACAACAGCACTGGGGATCTGTACTTTCCCAGAGACTCAACATCTCATGGCGCTCGGCAGCGGCAGTGCATCTTGCCGAAATGGCAAACGTCCGTCTCCTTCTCCCACAAGGAAGGGCCCAGCCCTGAATGCTGTTGCTGCTCTTCACCTACCCTTGGAACCCTATCTACAGGCACAACAGCAGTGGGGATCTGTGCTTTCCCAGAGACGCAACATCTCATGACGGTCGGCGGCGGCAAAGCCTCTTGCCGAAAAGGCAAACGTCCGGCTCCTTCTCCCACAAGGAAGGGCCCAGCCCTGAAAGCTCTTGCTGCTCTTCACGGTGCCTTGGCGCCCTATCTACAGGCACAACAGCACTGGGGATCTGTGCTTTCCCAGAGACGCAACATCTCATGACGGTCGGCCGCGGCAAAGCCTCTTCCCGAAAAGGGAAAGGTCCGGCTACTTCTCCCACAAGGAAGGGCCCAGCCCTGAAAGCTCTTGCTGCTCTACACGGTGCCTTGGCGCCCTATCTACAGGCACAACAGCACTGGGGATCTGTGCTTTCCCAGAGACGCAACATCTCATGGCGCTCTGCCGCGGCAGTGCCTCTTGCCGAAATGGCAAACGTCCGGCTCCTTCTCCCACAAGGAAGGGCCCAGCCCTGAAAGCTCTTGCTGCTCTTCACCTACCCTTGGCGCCCTATCTACAGGCACAACAGCACTGGGGATCTGTGCTTTCCCAGAGACGCAACATCTCATGGCGCTGGGCCGCGGCAGAGCCTCTTGCCGAGAAGGCAAACGTCCGGCTCCTTCTCCCACAAGGAAGGGCCCAGCCCTGAAAGCTCTTGCTGCTCTTCACCTACCCTTGGCGCCCTATCTACAGGCACAACAGCACTGGGGATCTGTGCTTTCCCAGAGACGCAACATCTCATGGCGCTCGGCCGCGGCAGAGCCTCTTGCCGAGAAGGCAAACGTCCGGCTAAATCTCCCACAAGGAAGGGCCCAGCCCTGAAAGCTCTTGCTGCTCTTCACCTACCCTTGGCGCCCTATCTACAGGCACAACAGCACTGGGGATCTGTGCTTTCCCAGAGACGCAACATCTCATGGCGCTCGGCAGCGAAAGAGCCTCTTGCTGCAAAGGCAAACATCCGGCTCCTTCTCCCACAAGGAAGGGCCCAGCCCTGAAAGCTCTTGCTGCTCTTCACTGTGCCTTGGCGCCCTATCTACAGGCACAACAGCACTGGGGATCTGTGCTTTCCCAGAGACGCAACATCTCATGGCGCTCGGCCGCGGCAGAACATCTTGCCGAAAAGGCAAACGTCCGGCTCCTTCTCCCACAAGGAAGGGCCCAGCCCTGAAAGCTCTTGCTGCTCTTCACGGTGCCATAGCGCCCTATCTACAGGCACAACAGCACTGGGGATCTGTGCTTTCCCAGAGACGCAACATCTCATGACGGTCGGCCGCGGCAAAGCCTCTTCCCGAAAAGGGAAAGGTCCGGCTCCTTCTCCCACAAGGAAGGGCCCAGCCCTGAAAGCTCTTGCTGCTCTACACGGTGCCTTGGCGCCCTATCTACAGGCACAACAGCACTGGGGATCTGTGCTTTCCCAGAGACGCAACATCTCATGGCGCTCTGCCGCGGCAGTGCCTCTTGCCGAAATGGCAAACGTCCGGCTCCTTCTCCCACAAGGAAGGGCCCAGCCCTGAAAGCTCTTGCTGCTCTTCACCTACCCTTGGCGCCCTATCTACAGGCACAACAGCACTGGGGATCTGTGCTTTCCCAGAGACGCAACATCTCATGGCGCTGGGCCGCGGCAGAGCCTCTTGCCGAGAAGGCAAACGTCCGGCTCCTTCTCCCACAAGGAAGGGCCCAGCCCTGAAAGCTCTTGCTGCTCTTCACCTACCCTTGGCGCCCTATCTACAGGCACAACAGCACTGGGGATCTGTGCTTTCCCAGAGACGCAACATCTGATGGCGCTCGGCCGCGGCAGAGCCTCTTGCCGAGAAGGCAAACGTCCGGCTAAATCTCCCACAAGGAAGGGCCCAGCCCTGAAAGCTCTTGCTGCTCTTCACCTACCCTTGACGCCCTATCTACAGGCACAACAGCACTGGGGATCTGTGCTTTCCCAGAGACGCAACATCTCATGGCGCTCGGCAGCGAAAGAGCCTCTTGCTGCAAAGGCAAACATCCGGCTCCTTCTCCCACAAGGAAGGGCCCAGCCCTGAAAGCTCTTGCTGCTCTTCACTGTGCCTTGGCGCCCTATCTACAGGCACAACAGCACTGGGGATCTGTGCTTTCCCAGAGACGCAACATCTCATGGCGCTCGGCCGCGGCAGAACATCTTGCCGAAAAGGCAAACGTCTGGCTCCTTCTCCCACAAGGAAGGGCCCAGCCCTGAAAGCTCTTGCTGCTCTTCACGGTGCCATAGCGCCCTATCTACAGGCACAACAGCAGTGGGGATCTGTGCTTTCCCAGAGACGCAACATCTCATGGTGCTCGGCCGCGGCAGAGCCTCTTGCCGAAAAGGCAAACGTCCGGCTCCTTCTCCCAAAAGGAAGGGCCCAGCCCTGAAAGCTCTTGCTGCTCTTCGCGGTGCCTTGGCGCCCTATCTACAGGCACAACAGCAGTGGGCATCTCTGCTTTCCCAGAGACGCAACATCTCATGGCGCTCGGCCGCGGCAGAGCGTCTTGCCGAAAAGGCAAACGTCCGGCTCCTTCTCCCACAAGGAAGGGCCCAGCCCTGAAAGCTCTTGCTGCTCTTCACCTACCCTTGGCGCCCTATCTACAGGCACAACAGCACTGGGGATCTGTGCTTTCCCAGAGACGCAACATCTCATGGCGCTAGGCAGCGAAAGAGCCTCTTGCCGAAAAGGCAAACGTCCGGCTAAATCTCCCACAAGGAAGGGCCCAGCTCTGAAAGCTCTTGCTGCTCGCCACGGTGCCTTGGCGCCCTATCTACAGGCACAACAGCACTGGGGATCTGTGCTTTCCCAGAGACTCAACTTCTCATGGCACTCGGCCGCGGCAGTGCCTCTTGCCGAAAAGGCAAACGTCCGTCTCCTTCTCCCACAAGGAAGGGCCCAGCCCTGAAAGCTCTTGCTGCTCTTCACGGTGCCTTCGCGCCCTATCTACAGGCACAACAGCAGTGGGGATCTGTGCTTTCCCAGAGACGCAACATCTCATGGCGCTCGGCCGCGGCAGAGCCTCTTGCCGAAAAGGCAAACGTCCGGCTCCTTCTCCCACAAGGAAGGGCCCAGCCCTGAAAGCTCTTGCTGCTCTACACGGTGCCTTGGTGCCCTATCTACAGGCACAACAGCAGTGGGGATCTGTGCTTTCCCAGAGACGCAACATCTCATGGCGCTCGGCCGCGGCAGAGCCTCTTGCCGAAAAGGCAAACGTCCGGCTCCTTCTCCCACAAGGAAGGGCCCAGCCCTGAAAGCTCTTGCTGCTCGCCACGGTGCCTTGGCACCCTATCTACAGGCACAACAGCAGTGGGGATCTGTGCTTTCCCAGAGACGCAACATCTCATGGCGCTCGGCCGCGGCAGAGCCTCTTGCAGAGAAGGCAAACGTACGGCTCCTTCTCCCACAAGGAAGGGCCCAGCCCTGAAAGCTCTTGCTGCTCTTCACGGTGCCATAGCGCCCTATCTACAGGCACAACAGCAGTGGGGATCTGTGCTTTCCCAGAGACGCAACATCTCATGGCGCTTAGCAGCAGAAGAGCCTCTTGCCGAAAAGGCAAACGTCCGGCTCCTTCTCCCACAAGGAAGGGCCCAGCTCTGAATGCTCTTGCTGCTCTTCATGGTGCCTTAGCGCCCTATCTACAGGCACAACAGCAGTGGGGATCTGTGCTTTCCCAGAGACGCAACATCTCATGGCGCTCGGCCGCGGCAGAGCCTCTTGCCGAAAAGGCAAACGTCCGGCTCCTTCTCCCACAAGGAAGGGCCCAGCCCTGAAAGCTCTTGCTGCTCTTCACGGTGCCTTGGCGCCCTATCTACAGGCACAACAGCAGTGGGGATCTGTGCTTTCCCAGAGACGCAACATCTCATGACGGTCGGCCGCGGCAAAGCCTCTTCCCGAAAAGTGAAACGTCCGGCTACTTCTCCCACAAGGAAGGGCCCAGCCCTGAAAGCTCTTGCTGCTCTACACGGTGCCTTGGCGCCCTATCTACAGGCACAACAGCACTGGGGATCTGTGCTTTCCCAGAGACGCAACATCTCATGGCGCTCTGCCGCGGCAGTGCCTCTTGCCGAAATGGCAAACGTCCGGCTCCTTCTCCCACAAGGAAGGGCCCAGCCCTGAAAGCTCTTGCTGCTCTTCACCTACCCTTGGCGCCCTATCTACAGGCACAACAGCACTGGGGATCTGTGCTTTCCCAGAGACGCAACATCTCATGGCGCTGGGCCGCGGCAGAGCGTCTTGCCGAGAAGGCAAACGTCCGGCTCCTTCTCCCACAAGGAAGGGCCCAGCCCTGAAAGCTCTTGCTGCTCTTCACCTACCCTTGGCGCCCTATCTACAGGCACAACAGCACTGGGGATCTGTGCTTTCCCAGAGACGCAACATCTCATGGCGCTCGGCCGCGGCAGAGCCTCTTGCCGAGAAGGCAAACGTCCGGCTAAATCTCCCACAAGGAAGGGCCCAGCCCTGAAAGCTCTTGCTGCTCTTCACCTACCCTTGGCGCCCTATCTACAGGCACAACAGCACTGGGGATCTGTGCTTTCCCAGAGACGCAACATCTCATGGCGCTCGGCAGCGAAAGAGCCTCTTGCTGCAAAGGCAAACATCCGGCTCCTTCTCCCACAAGGAAGGGCCCAGCCCTGAAAGCTCTTGCTGCTCTTCACTGTGCCTTGGCGCCCTATCTACAGGCACAACAGCACTGGGGATCTGTGCTTTCCCAGAGACGCAACATCTCATGGCGCTCGGCCGCGGCAGAACATCTTGCCGAAAAGGCAAACGTCCGGCTCCTTCTCCCACAAGGAAGGGCCCAGCCCTGAAAGCTCTTGCTGCTCTTCACGGTGCCATAGCGCCCTATCTACAGGCACAACAGCAGTGGGGATCTGTGCTTTCCCAGAGACGCAACATCTCATGGCGCTCGGCCGCGGCAGAGCCTCTTGCCGAAAAGGCAAACGTCCGGCTCCTTCTCCCACAAGGAAGGGCCCAGCCCTGAAAGCTCTTGCTGCTCTTCACGGTGCCTTGGCGCCCTATCTACAGGCACAACAGCAGTGGGGATCTGTGCTTTCCCAGAGACGCAACATCTCATGGCGCTCGGCCGCGGCAGAGCCTCTTGCCGAAAAGGCAAACGTCCGGCTCCTTCTCCCACAAGGAAGGGCCCAGCCCTGAAAGCTCTTGCTGCTCTTCACGGTGCCTTGGCGCCCTATCTACAGGCACAACAGCACTGGGGATCTGTGCTTTCCCAGAGACGCAACATCTCATGGCGCTCGGCCGCGGCAGAGCCTCTTGCCGAAAAGGCAAACGTCCGGCTCCTTCTCCCACAAGGAAGGCCCCAGCCCTGAAAGCTCTTGCTGCTCTTCACCTACCCTTGGCGCCCTATCTACAGGCACAACAGCAGTGGGGATCTGTGCTTTCCCAGAGACGCAACATCTCATGGCGCTAGGCAGCGAAAGAGCCTCTTGACGAAAAGGCAAACGTCCGGCTAAATCTCCCACAAGGAAGGGCCCAGCCCTGAAAGCTCTTGCTGCTCGCCACGGTGCCTTGGCGCCCTATCTACAGGCACAACAGCACTGGGGATCTGTGCTTTCCCAGAGACTCAACTTCTCATGGCACTCGGCCGCGGCAGTGCCTCTTGCCGAAAAGGCAAACGTCCACCTCCTTCTCCCACAAGGAAGGGCCCAGCCCTGAAAGCTCTTGCTGCTCTTCACGGTGCCTTCGCGCCCTATCTACAGGCACAACAGCAGTGGGGATCTGTGCTTTCCCAGAGACGCAACATCTCATGGCGCTCGGCCGCGGCAGAGCCTCTTGCCGAAAAGGCAAACGTCCGGCTCCTTCTCCCACAAGGAAGGGCCCAGTTCTGAAAGCTCTTGCTGCTCTACACGGTGCCTTGGTGCCCTATCTACAGGCACAACAGCACTGGGGATCTGTGCTTTCCCAGAGACGCAACATCTCATGGCGCTCGGCCGCGGCAGAGCCTCTTGCCGAAAAGGCAAACGTCCGGCTCCTTCTCCCACAAGGAAGGGCCCAGCCCTGAAAGCTCTTGCTGCTCTTCACGGTGCCATAGCGCCCTATCTACAGGCACAACAGCAGTGGGGATCTGTGCTTTCCCAGAGACGCAACATCTCATGGCGCTTAGCAGCAGAAGAGCCTCTTGCCGAAAAGGCAAACGTCCGGCTCCTTCTCCCACAAGGAAGGGCCCAGCCCTGAAAGCTCTTGCTGCTCTTCACTGTGCCTTGGCGCCCTATCTACAGGCACAACAGCACTGGGGATCTGTGCTTTCCCAGAGACGCAACATCTCATGGCGCTCGGCCGCGGCAGAACATCTTGCCGAAAAGGCAAACGTCCGGCTCCTTCTCCCACAAGGAAGGGCCCAGCCCTGAAAGCTCTTGCTGCTCTTCACGGTGCCATAGCGCCCTATCTACAGGCACAACAGCAGTGGGGATCTGTGCTTTCCCAGAGACGCAACATCTCATTGCGCTCGGCCGCGGCAGAGCCTCTTGCCGAAAAGGCAAACGTCCGGCTCCTTCTCCCACAAGGAAGGGCCCAGCCCTGAAAGCTCTTGCTGCTCTTCACGGTGCCTTGGCGCCCTATCTACAGGCACAACAGCAGTGGGGATCTCTGCTTTCCCAGAGACGCAACATCTCATGGCGCTCGGCCGCGGCAGTGCATCTTGCCGAAAAGGCAAACGTCCGGCTCCTTCTCCCACAAGGAAGGGCCCAGCCCTGAAAGCTCTTGCTGCTCTTCACGGTGCCTTGGCGCCCTATCTACAGGCACAACAGCACTGGGGATCTGTGCTTTCCCAGAGACGCAACATCTCATGGCGCTCGGCCGCGGCAGAGCCTCTTGCCGAAAAGGCAAACGTCCGGCTCCTTCTCCCACAAGGAAGGGCCCAGCCCTGAAAGCTCTTGCTGCTCTTCACCTACCCTTGGCGCCCTATCTACAGGCACAACAGCAGTGGGGATCTGTGCTTTCCCAGAGACGCAACATCTCATGGCGCTAGGCAGCGAAAGAGCCTCTTGCCGAAAAGGCAAACGTCCGTCTCCTTCTCCCACAAGGAAGGGCCCAGCCCTGAAAGCTCTTGCTGCTCTTCACGGTGCCTTCGCGCCCTATCTACAGGCACAACAGCAGTGGGGATCTGTGCTTTCCCAGAGACGCAACATCTCATGGCGCTCGGCCGCGGCAGAGCCTCTTGCCGAAAAGGCAAACGTCCGGCTCCTTCTCCCACAAGGAAGGGCCCAGCCCTGAAAGCTCTTGCTGCTCTACACGGTGCCTTGGTGCCCTATCTACAGGCACAACAGCACTGGGGATCTGTGCTTTCCCAGAGACGCAACATCTCATGGCGCTCGGCCGCGGCAGAGCCTCTTGCCGAAAAGGCAAACATCCGGCTCCTTCTCCCACAAGGAAGGGCCCAGCCCTGAAAGCTCTTGCTGCTCTTCACCTACCCTTGGCGCCCTATCTACAGGCACAACAGCAGTGGGGATCTGTGCTTTCCCAGAGACGCAACATCTCATGGCGCTAGGCAGCGAAAGAGCCTCTTGCTGAAAAGGCAAACGTCCGGCTCCTTCTCCCACAAGGAAGTGCCCAGCCCTGAAAGCTCTTGCTGCTCTTCACGGTGCCTTGGCACCCTATCTACAGGCACAACAGCAGTGGGGATCTGTGCTTTCCCAGAGACTCAACATCTCATGGCGCTCGGCCGCGGCATTGCCTCTTGCCGAAATGGCAAACGTCCGGCTCCTTCTCCCACAAGGAAGGGCCCAGCCCTGAAAGCTCTTGCTGCTCTTCACCTACCCATGGTGCCCTATCTACAGGCACAGCAGCACTGAGGATCTGTGCTTTCCCAGAGACGCAACATCTCATGGCGCTCGGCCGCGGCAGAACATCTTGCTGAAAAAGCAAACGTCCGGCTCCTTCTCCCACAAGGAAGGGCCCAGCCCTGAAAGCTCTTGCTGCTCTTCACGGTGCCTTGGCGCCCTATCTACAGGCACAACAGCAGTGGGGATCTGTGCTTTCCCAGAGACGCAACATCTCATGTCGCTCGGCCGCGGCAGAGCCTCTTGCAGAGAAGGCAAACGTACGGCTCCTTCTCCCACAAGGAAGGGCCCAGCCCTGAAAGCTCTTGCTGCTCTTCACGGTGCCATAGCGCCCTATCTACAGGCACAACAGCAGTGGGGATCTGTGCTTTCCCAGAGACGCAACATCTCATGGCGCTTAGCAGCAGAAGAGCCTCTTGCCGAAAAGGCAAACGTCCGGCTCCTTCTCCCACAAGGAAGGGCCCAGCTCTGAATGCTCTTGCTGCTCTTCATGGTGCCTTAGCGCCCTATCTACAGGCACAACAGCAGTGGGGATCTGTGCTTTCCCAGAGACGCAACATCTCATGGCGCTCGGCCGCGGCAGAGCCTCTTGCCGAAAAGGCAAACGTCCGGCTCCTTCTCCCACAAGGAAGGGCCCAGCCCTGAAAGCTCTTGCTGCTCTTCACGGTGCCTTGGCGCCCTATCTACAGGCACAACAGCAGTGGACATCTCTGCTTTCCCAGAGACGCAACATCTCATGGCGCTCGGCCGCGGCAGAGCCTCTTGCCGAAATGGCAAACGTCCGTCTCCTTCTCCCGCAAGGAAGGGCCCAGCCCTGAAAGCTCTTGCTGCTCTTCACGGTGCCTTGGCGCCCTATCTACAGGCACAACAGCAGTGGGCATCTCTGCTTTCCCAGAGACGCAACATCTCATGGCGCTCGGCCGCGGCAGAGCCTCTTGCCGAAAAGGCAAACGTCCGGCTCCTTCTCCCACAAGGAAGGGCCCAGCCCTGGATGCTGCTGCTGCTCTTCACCTACCCTTGGAACCCTATCTACAGGCACAACAGCAGTGGGGATCTGTGCTTTCCCAGAGACGCAACATCTCATGGCGCTCGGCCGCGGCAGAGCCTCTTGCCGAGAAGGCAAACGTCTGGCTCCTTCTCCCACAAGGAAGGGCCCAGTCCTGAAAGCTCTTGCTGCTCTTCACCTACCCTTTGAACCCTATCTACAGGCACAACAGCAGTGGGGATCTGTGCTTTCCCAGTGACGCAACATCTCATGGCGCTCGGCCGCGGCAGTGCCTCTTGCCGAAATGGCAAACGTCCGGCTCCTTCTCCCACAAGGAAGGGCCCAGCCCTGAAAGCTCTTGCTGCTCTTCACCTACCCTTGGCGCCCTATCTACAGGCACAACAGCACTGGGTATCTGTGCTTTCCCAGAGACGCAACATCTCATGGCGCTTAGCAGCAGAAGAGCCTCTTGCTGAAAAGGCAAACATCCAGCTCCTTCTCCCACAAGGAAGGGCCCAGCCCTGAAAGCTCTTGCTGCTCTACACGGTGCCTTGGCGCCCTATCTACAGGCACAACAGCACTGGGGATCTGTGCTTTCCCAGAGACGCAACATCTCATGGCGCTCGGCCGCGGCAGAGCCTCTTGCCGAAAAGGCAAACGTCCGGCTCCTCCCACAAGGAAGGGCCCAGCCCTGAAAGCTCTTGCTGCTCTTCACCTACCATTGGCGCCCTATCTACAGGCACAACAGCACTGGGGATCTGTGCTTTCCCAGAGACGCAACATCTCATGGCGCTCGGCCGCGGCAGAGCCTCTTGCCGAAATGGCAAACGTCCGGCTCCTTCTCCCACAAGGAAGGGCCCAGCCCTGAAAGCTCTTGCTGCTCTTGACGGTGCCTTGGCACCCTATCTACAGGCACAACAGCAGTGGGCATCTCTGATTTCCCAGAGACGCAACATCTCATGGCGCTCGGCCGCGGCAGTGCATCTTGCCGAAAAGGCAAACGTCCGGCTCCTTCTCCCACAAGGAAGGGCCCAGCCCTGAAAGCTCTTGCTGCTCTTCACGGTGCCTTGGCGCCTTATCTACAGGCACAACAGCAGTGGGCATCTCTGCTTTCCCAGAGACGCAACATCTCATGGCGCTCGGCCGCGGCAGAGCCTCTTGCCGAGAAGGCAAACGTCCGGCTAAATCTCCCACAAGGAAGGACCCAGCCCTGAAAGCTCTTGCTGCTCTTCACCTACCCTTGGAACCCTATCTACAGGCGCAACAGCAGTGGGGATCTGTGCTTTCCCAGAGACGCAACATCTCATGGCGCTCGGCAGCGAAAAAGCCTCTTGCTGCAAAGGCAAACATCCGGCTCCTTCTCCCACAAGGAAGGGCCCAGCCCTGAAAGCTCTTGCTGCTCTTCACTGTGCCTTGGCGCCCTATCTACAGGCACAACAGCAGTGGGGATCTGTGCTTTCCCAGAGACGCAACATCTCATGGCGCTCTAACGTGGCAGAACATCTTGCCGAAAAGGCAAACGTCCGGCTCCTTCTCCCACAAGGAAGGGCCCAGCCCTGAAAGCTCTTGCTGCTCTTCACGGTGCCTTGGCGCCCTATCTACAGGCACAACAGCACTGGGGATCTGTGCTTTCCCAGATACGCAACATCTCATGGCGCTCGGCCGCGGCAGAGCCTCTTGCCGAGAAGGCAAACGTCCGGCTCCTTCCCCACAAGGAAGGGCCCAGCCCTGAAAGCTCTTGCTGCTCTTCACGGTGCCTTGGCACCCTATCTACAGGCACAACAACAGTGGGCATCTCTGCTTTCCCAGAGACGCAACATCTCATGGCGCTCGGCCGCGGCAGAGCCCCTTGCCGAAATGGCAAACGTCCGGCTCCTTCTCCCACAAGGAAGGGCCCAGCCCTGAAAGCTCTTGCTGCTCTTCACGGTGCCTTGGCGCCCTATCTACAGGCACAACAGCAGTGGGCATCTCTGCTTTCCCAGAGACGCAACATCTCATGGCGCTCGGCCGCGGCAGAGCCTCTTGCCGAAATGGCAAACGTCCGTCTCCTTCTCCCACAAGGAAGGGCCCAGCCCTGAATGCTGCTGCTGCTCTTCACCTACCCTTGGAACCCTATCTACAGGCACAACAGCAGTGGGGATCTGTGCTTTCCCAGAGACGCAACATCTCATGGCGCTCGGCAGAGAAAGAGCCTCTTGCCGAGAAGCAAACGTCCGGCTCCTTCTCCCACAAGGAAGGGCCCAGTCCTGAAAGCTCTTGCTGCTCTTCACCTACCCTTTGAACCCTATCTACAGGCACAACAGCAGTGGGGATCTGTGCTTTCCCAGAGACGCAACATCTCATGGCGCTCGGCCGCGGCAGTGCCTCTTGCCGAAATGGCAAACGTCCGGCTCCTTCTCCCACAAGGAAGGGCCCAGCCCTGAAAGCTCTTGCTGCTCTTCACGGTGCCTTGGTGCCCTATCTACAGGCACAACAGCACTGGGGATCTGTGCTTTCCCAGAGACGCAACATCTCATGGCGCTGGGCCGCGGCAGAGCCTCTTGCCGAGAAGGCAAACGTCCGGCTCCTTCTCCCACAAGGAAGGGCCCAGCCCTGAAAGCTCTTGCTGCTCTTCACCTACCCTTGGCGCCCTATCTACAGGCACAACAGCACTGGGGATCTGTGCTTTCCCAGAGACGCAACATCTCATGGCGCTTAGCAGCAGAAGAGCCTCTTGCTGAAAAGGCAAACATCCAGCTCCTTCTCCCACAAGGAAGGGCCCAGCCCTGAAAGCTCTTGCTGCTCTACACGGTGCCTTGGCGCCCTATCTACAGGCACAACAGCACTGGGGATCTGTGCTTTCCCAGAGACGCAACATCTCATGGCGCTCGGCCGCGGCAGAGCCTCTTGCCGAAAAGGCAAACGTCCGGCTCCTCCCACAAGGAAGGGCCCAGCCCTGAAAGCTCTTGCTGCTCTTCACCTACCCTTGGCGCCCTATCTACAGGCACAACAGCACTGGGGATCTGTGCTTTCCCAGAGACGCAACATCTCATGGCGCTCGGGCGCGGCAGAGCCTCTTGCCGAAAAGGCAAACGTCTGGCTCCTTCTCCCACAAGGAAGGGCCCAGCCCTGAAAGCTCTTGCTGCTCTTCACCTACCCTTGGCGCCCTATCTACAGGCACAACAGCACTTGGGATCTGTGCTTTCCCAGAGACGCAACAGCTCATGGCGCTCGGCCGCGGCAGAGCCTCTTGCCGAAAAGGCAAACGTCCGGCTCCTTCTCCCACAAGGAAGGGCCCAGCCCTGAAAGCTCTTGCTGCTCTTCACGGTGCCTTGGCGCCCTATCTACAGGCACAACAGCAGTGGGCATCTCTGCTTTCCCAGAGACGCAACATCTCATGGCGCTCGGCCGCGGCAGTGCCTCTTGCCGAAATGGCAAACGTCCGTCTCCTTCTCCCACAAGGAAGGGCCCAGCCCTGAAAGCTCTTGCTGCTCTTCACGGTGCCTTGGTGCCCTATCTACAGGCACAACAGCAGTGGGGATCTGTGCTTTCCCAGAGACGCAACATCTCATGGCACTCGGCCGCGGCAGAGCCTCTTGCCGAAAAGGCAAACGTCCGGCTCCTTCTCCCACAAGGAAGGGCCCAGCCCTGAAAGCTCTTGCTGCTCTTCACGGTGCCTTGGCACCCTATCTACAGGCACAACAGCAGTGGGGATCTGTGCTTTCCCAGAGACGCAACATCTCATGGCGCTCGGCCGCGGCATTGCCTCTTGCCGAAATGGCAAACGTCCGGCTCCTTCTCCCACAAGGAAGGGCCCAGCCCTGAAAGCTCTTGCTGCTCTTCACCTACCCTTGGCGCCCTATCTACAGGCACAACAGCAGTGGGGATCTGTGCTTTCCCAGAGACGCAACATCTCATGGCGCTCGGCCGCAGCAGAGCCTCTTGCCGAGAAGGCAAACGTCCGGCTAAATCTCCCACAAGGAAGGGCCCAGCCCTGAAAGCTCTTGCTGCTCTTCACCTACCCTTGGCGCCCTATCTACAGGCACAACAGCACTGGGGATCTGTGCTTTCCCAGAGACGCAACATCTCATGGCGCTCGGCAGCGAAAGAGCCTCTTGCTGCAAAGGCAAACATCCGGCTCCTTCTCCCACAAGGAAGGGCCCAGCCCTGAAAGCTCTTGCTGCTCTTCACTGTGCCTTGGCGCCCTATCTACAGGCACAACAGCAGTGGGGATCTGTGCTTTCCCAGAGACGCAACATCTCATGGCGCTCTAACGCGGCAGAACATCTTGCCGAAAAGGCAAACGTCCGGCTCCTTCTCCCACAAGGAAGGGCCCAGCCCTGAAAGCTCTTGCTGCTCTTCACGGTGCCTTGGCGCCCTATCTACAGGCACAACAGCACTGGGGATCTGTGCTTTCCCAGATATGCAACATCTCATGGCGCTCGGCCGCGGCAGTGCCTCTTGCCGAGAAGGCAAACGTCCGGCTCCTTCCCCACAAGGAAGGGCCCAGCCCTGAAAGCTCTTGCTGCTCTTCACGGTGCCATAGCGCCCTATCTACAGGCACAACAACAGTGGGCATCTCTGCTTTCCCAGAGACGCAACATCTCATGGCGCTCGGCCGTGGCACAGCCTCTTGCCGAAATGGCAAACCTCTGTCTCCTTCTCCCACAAGGAAGGGCCCAGCACTGAAAGCTCTTGCTGCTCTTCACGGTGCCTTGGCACCCTATCTACAGGCACAACAGCAGTGGGGATCTGTGCTTTCCCAGAGACGCAACATCTCATGGCGCTCGGCCGCGGCAGAGCCTCTTGCCGAAAAGGCAAACGTCCGGCTCCTTCTCCCACAAGGAAGGGCCCAGCCCTGAAAGCTCTTGCTGCTCGCCACGGTGCCTTGGCGCCCTATCTACAGGCACAACAGCAGTGGGGATCTGTGCTTTCCCAGAGACGCAACATCTCATGGCGCTCGTCCGCGGCAGAGCCTCTTGCCGAAAAGGCAAACGTCTGGCTCCTTCTCCCACAAGGAAGGGCCCAGCCCTGAAAGCTCTTGCTGCTCGCCACGGTGCCTTGGCGCCCTATCTACAGGCACAACAGCAGTGGGGATCTGTGCTTTCCCAGAGACGCAACATCTCATGGCGCTCGGCCGCGGCAGAGCCTCTTGCCGAAAAGGCAAACGTCCGGCTCCTTCTCCCACAAGGAAGGGCCCAGCCCTGAAAGCTCTTGCTGCTCGCCACGGTGCCTTGGCGCCCTATCTACAGGCACAACAGCACTGGGGATCTGTGCTTTCCCAGAGACGCAACTTCTCATGGCACTCGGCCGCGGCAGTGCCTCTTGCCGAAATGGCAAACGTCCGTCTCCTTCTCCCACAAGGAAGGGCCCAGCCCTGAAATCTCTTGCTGCTCGCCACGGTGCCTTGGCGCCCTATCTACAGGCACAACAGCACTGGGGATCTGTGCTTTCCCAGAGACTCAACTTCTCATGGCACTCGGCCGCGGCAGTGCCTCTTGCCGAAAAGGCAAACGTCCGTCTCCTTCTCCCACAAGGAAGGGCCCAGCCATGAAAGTTCTTGCTGCTCTTCACGGTGCCTTGGTGCCCTATCTACAGGCACAACAGCAGTGGGGATCTGTGCTTTCCCAGAGACGCAACATCTCATGGTGCTCGGCCGCGGCAGTGCCTCTTGCCGAAAAGGCAAACGTCCGGCTCCTTCTCCCACAAGGAAGGGCCCAGCACTGAAAGCTCTTGATGCTCTTCACCTACCCTTGGCGCCCTATCTACTGGCACAACACCAGTGGGGATCTGTGCTTTCCCAGAGACGCAACATCTCTAGGCGCTCGGCAGCGAAAAGCCTCTTGCCGAGAAGGCAAACGTCCGACTCCTTCTCCCACAAGGAAGGGCCCAGCCCTGAAAGCTCTCGCTGCTCTTCACCTACCCTTGGCGCCCTATCTACAGGGACAGCAGCACTGGGGATCTGTGCTTTCCCAGAGACGCAACATCTCATGGCGCTCGGCCGCGGCAAAGCCTCTTGCCGAAAAGGAAAACGTCCGGCTCCTTCTCCCACAAGGAAGGGCCCAGCTCTGAAAGCTCTTGCTGCTCTTCACGGTGCCTTGGCGCCCTATCTACAGGCACAACAGCAGTGGGGATCTGTGCTTTCACAGAGATGCAACATCTCATGGCGCTCGGCCGCGGCAGAGCCTCTTGCCGAAAAGGCAAACGTCCGGCTCCTTCTCCCACAAGGAAGGGCCCAGCCCTGAAAGCTGTTGCTGCTCTTCACGGTGCCTTGGCGCCCTATCTACAGGCACAACAGCACTGGGGATCTGTGCTTTCCCAGAGACGCAACATCTCATGGCGCTCGGGCACGGCAGAGCCTCTTGCCGAAAACTCAAACGTCCAGCTCCTTCTCCCACAAGGAAGGGCCCAGCCCTGAAAGCTCTTGCTGCTCTTCACGGTGCCTTGGTGCCCTATCTACAGGCACAACAGCAGTGGGCATCTCTGCTTTCCCAGAGACGCAATATCTCATGGCGCTTAGCAGCAGAAGAGCCTCTTGCTGAAAAGGCAAACATCCAGCTCCTTCTCCCACAAGGAAGGGCCCAGCCCTGAAAGCTCTTGCTGCTCTACACGGTGCCTTGGCGCCCTATCTACAGGCACAACAGCACTGGGGATCTGTGCTTTCCCAGAGACGCAACATCTCATGGCGCTCGGGCGCGGCAGAGCCTCTTGCCGAAAAGGCAAACGTCCGGCTCCTCCCACAAGGAAGGGCCCAGCCCTGAAAGCTCTTGCTGCTCTTCACCTACCATTGGCGCCCTATCTACAGGCACAACAGCACTGGGGATCTGTGCTTTCCCAGAGACGCAACATCTCATGGCGCTCGGGCGCGGCAGAGCCTCTTGCCGAAAAGGCAAACGTCCGGCTCCTTCTCCCAAAAGGAAGGGCCCAGCCCTGAAAGCTCTTGCTGCTCTTCACCTACCCTTGGCGCCCTATCTACAGGCACAACAGCACTTGGGATCTGTGCTTTCCCAGAGACGCAACAGCTCATGGCGCTCGGCCGCGGCAGAGCCTCTTGCCGAAAAGGCAAACGTCCGGCTCCTTCTCCCACAAGGAAGGGCCCAGCCCTGAAAGCTCTTGCTGCTCTTCACGGTGCCATAGCGCCCTATCTACAGGCACAACAGCAGTGGGCATCTCTGCTTTCCCAGAGACGCAACATCTCATGGCGCTCGGCCGTGGCAGAGCCTCTTGCCGAAATGGCAAACCTCTGTCTCCTTCTCCCACAAGGAAGGGCCCAGCCCTGAAAGCTCTTGCTGCTCTTCACGGTGCCTTGGCACCCTATCTACAGGCACAACAGCAGTGGGGATCTGTGCTTTCCCAGAGACGCAACATCTCATGTCGCTCGGCCGCGGCAGAGCCTCTTGCCGAAAAGGCAAACGTCCGGCTCCTTCTCCCACAAGGAAGGGCCCAGCCCTGAAAGCTCTTGCTGCTCGCCACGGTGCCTTGGCGCCCTATCTACAGGCACAACAGCAGTGGGGATCTGTGCTTTCCCAGAGACGCAACATCTCATGGCGCTCGGCCGCGGCAGAGCCTCTTGCCGAAAAGGCAAACGTCTGGCTCCTTCTCCCACAAGGAAGGGCCCAGCCCTGAAAGCTCTTGCTGCTCGCCACGGTGCCTTGGCGCCCTATCTACAGGCACAACAGCACTGGGGATCTGTGCTTTCCCAGAGACGCAACATCTCATGGCGCTCGGCCGCGGCAGAGCCTCTTGCCGAAAAGGCAAACGTCCGGCTCCTTCTCCCACAAGGAAGGGCCCAGCCCTGAAAGCTCTTGCTGCTCGCCACGGTGCCTTGGCGCCCTATCTACAGGCACAACAGCAGTGGGGATCTGTGCTTTCCCAGAGACGCAACTTCTCATGGCACTCGGCCGCGGCAGTGCCTCTTGCCGAAATGGCAAACGTCCGTCTCCTTCTCCCACAAGGAAGGGCCCAGCCCTGAAATCTCTTGATGCTCGCCACGGTGCCTTGGCGCCCTATCTACAGGCACAACAGCACTGGGGATCTGTGCTTTCCCAGAGACTCAACTTCTCATGGCACTCGGCCGCGGCAGTGCCTCTTGCCGAAAAGGCAAACGTCCGTCTCCTTCTCCCACAAGGAAGGGCCCAGCCCTGAAAGTTCTTGCTGCTCTTCACGGTGCCTTGGCACCCTATCTACAGGAACAACAGCAGTGGGGATCTGTGCTTTCCCAGAGACGCAACATCTCATGGCGCTCGGCCGCGGCAGAGCCTCTTGCCGAAAAGGCAAACGTCCGGCTCCTTCTCCCACAAGGAAGGGCCCAGCCCTGAAAGCTCTTGCTGCTCGCCACGGTGCCTTGGCGCCCTATCTACAGGCACAACAGCAGTGGGGATCTGTGCTTTCCCAGAGACGCAACATCTCATGGCGCTCGGCCGCGGCAGTGCCTCTTGCCGAAAAGGCAAACGTCCGGCTCCTTCTCCCACAATGAAGGGCCCAGCCCTGAAAGCTCTTGCTGCTCGCCACGGTGCCTTGGCGCCCTATCTACAGGCACAACAGCACTGGGGATCTGTGCTTTCCCAGAGACGCAACTTCTCATGGCACTCGGCCGCGGCAGTGCCTCTTGCCGAAATGGCAAACGTCCGTCTCCTTCTCCCACAAGGAAGGGCCCAGCCCTGAAATCTCTTGCTGCTCGCCACGGTGCCTTGGCGCCCTATCTACAGGCACAACAGCACTGGGGATCTGTGCTTTCCCAGAGACTCAACTTCTCATGGCACTCGGCCGCGGCAGTGCCTCTTGCCGAAAAGGCAAACGTCCGGCTCCTTCTCCCACAAGGAAGGGCCCAGCCCTGAAAGCTGTTGCTGCTCTTCACGGTGCCTTGGCGCCCTATCTACAGGCACAACAGCACTGGGGATCTGTGCTTTCCCAGAGACGCAACATCTCATGGCGCTCGGGCACGGCAGAGCCTCTTGCCGAAAACTCAAACGTCCAGCTCCTTCTCCCACAAGGAAGGGCCCAGCCCTGAAAGCTCTTGCTGCTCTTCACGGTGCCTTGGTGCCCTATCTACAGGCACAACAGCAGTGGGCATCTCTGCTTTCCCAGAGACGCAATATCTCATGGCGCTTAGCAGCAGAAGAGCCTCTTGCTGAAAAGGCAAACATCCAGCTCCTTCTCCCACAAGGAAGGGCCCAGCCCTGAAAGCTCTTGCTGCTCTACACGGTGCCTTGGCGCCCTATCTACAGGCACAACAGCACTGGGGATCTGTGCTTTCCCAGAGACGCAACATCTCATGGCGCTCGGGCGCGGCAGAGCCTCTTGCCGAAAAGGCAAACGTCCGGCTCCTCCCACAAGGAAGGGCCCAGCCCTGAAAGCTCTTGCTGCTCTTCACCTACCATTGGCGCCCTATCTACAGGCACAACAGCACTGGGGATCTGTGCTTTCCCAGAGACGCAACATCTCATGGCGCTCGGGCGCGGCAGAGCCTCTTGCCGAAAAGGCAAACGTCCGGCTCCTTCTCCCAAAAGGAAGGGCCCAGCCCTGAAAGCTCTTGCTGCTCTTCACCTACCCTTGGCGCCCTATCTACAGGCACAACAGCACTTGGGATCTGTGCTTTCCCAGAGACGCAACAGCTCATGGCGCTCGGCCGCGGCAGAGCCTCTTGCCGAAAAGGCAAACGTCCGGCTCCTTCTCCCACAAGGAAGGGCCCAGCCCTGAAAGCTCTTGCTGCTCTTCACGGTGCCATAGCGCCCTATCTACAGGCACAACAGCAGTGGGCATCTCTGCTTTCCCAGAGACGCAACATCTCATGGCGCTCGGCCGTGGCAGAGCCTCTTGCCGAAATGGCAAACCTCTGTCTCCTTCTCCCACAAGGAAGGGCCCAGCCCTGAAAGCTCTTGCTGCTCTTCACGGTGCCTTGGCACCCTATCTACAGGCACAACAGCAGTGGGGATCTGTGCTTTCCCAGAGACGCAACATCTCATGGCGCTCGGCCGCGGCAGAGCCTCTTGCCGAAAAGGCAAACGTCCGGCTCCTTCTCCCACAAGGAAGGGCCCAGCCCTGAAAGCTCTTGCTGCTCGCCACGGTGCCTTGGCGCCCTATCTACAGGCACAACAGCAGTGGGGATCTGTGCTTTCCCAGAGACGCAACATCTCATGGCGCTCGGCCGCGGCAGAGCCTCTTGCCGAAAAGGCAAACGTCTGGCTCCTTCTCCCACAAGGAAGGGCCCAGCCCTGAAAGCTCTTGCTGCTCGCCACGGTGCCTTGGCGCCCTATCTACAGGCACAACAGCACTGGGGATCTGTGCTTTCCCAGAGACGCAACATCTCATGGCGCTCGGCCGCGGCAGAGCCTCTTGCCGAAAAGGCAAACGTCCGGCTCCTTCTCCCACAAGGAAGGGCCCAGCCCTGAAAGCTCTTGCTGCTCGCCACGGTGCCTTTGCGCCCTATCTACAGGCACAACAGCAGTGGGGATCTGTGCTTTCCCAGAGACGCAACTTCTCATGGCACTCGGCCGCGGCAGTGCCTCTTGCCGAAATGGCAAACGTCCGTCTCCTTCTCCCACAAGGAAGGGCCCAGCCCTGAAATCTCTTGATGCTCGCCACGGTGCCTTGGCGCCCTATCTACAGGCACAACAGCACTGGGGATCTGTGCTTTCCCAGAGACTCAACTTCTCATGGCACTCGGCCGCGGCAGTGCCTCTTGCCGAAAAGGCAAACGTCCGTCTCCTTCTCCCACAAGGAAGGGCCCAGCCCTGAAAGTTCTTGCTGCTCTTCACTGTGCCTTGGCACCCTATCTACAGGAACAACAGCAGTGGGGATCTGTGCTTTCCCAGAGACGCAACATCTCATGGCGCTCGGCCGCGGCAGAGCCTCTTGCCGAAAAGGCAAACGTCCGGCTCCTTCTCCCACAAGGAAGGGCCCAGCCCTGAAAGCTCTTGCTGCTCGCCACGGTGCCTTGGCGCCCTATCTACAGGCACAACAGCAGTGGGGATCTGTGCTTTCCCAGAGACGCAACATCTCATGGCGCTCGGCCGCGGCAGTGCCTCTTGCCGAAAAGGCAAACGTCCGGCTCCTTCTCCCACAAGGAAGGGCCCAGCCCTGAAAGCTCTTGCTGCTCGCCACGGTGCCTTGGCGCCCTATCTACAGGCACAACAGCACTGGGGATCTGTGCTTTCCCAGAGACGCAACTTCTCATGGCACTCGGCCGCGGCAGTGCCTCTTGCCGAAATGGCAAACGTCCGTCTCCTTCTCCCACAAGGAAGGGCCCAGCCCTGAAATCTCTTGCTGCTCGCCACGGTGCCTTGGCGCCCTATCTACAGGCACAACAGCACTGGGGATCTGTGCTTTCCCAGAGACTCAACTTCTCATGGCACTCGGCCGCGGCAGTGCCTCTTGCCGAAAAGGCAAACGTCCGTCTCCTTCTCCCACAAGGCCCAGCCATGAAAGTTCTTGCTGCTCTTCACGGTGCCTTGGTGCCCTATCTACAGGCACAACAGCAGTGGGGATCTGTGCTTTCCCAGAGACGCAACATCTCATGGTGCTCGGCCGCGGCAGTGCCTCTTGCCGAAAAGGCAAACGTCCGGCTCCTTCTCCCCAAGGAAGGGCCCAGCACTGAAAGCTCTTGATGCTCTTCACCTACCCTTGGCGCCCTATCTACTGGCACAACACCAGTGGGGATCTGTGGCTTTCCCAGAGACGCAACATCTCTAGGCGCTCGGCAGCGAAAAGCCTCTTGCCGAGAAGGCAAACGTCCGACTCCTTCTCCCACAAGGAAGGGCCCAGCCCTGAAAGCTCTCGCTGCTCTTCACCTACCCTTGGCGCCCTATCTACAGGGACAGCAGCACTGGGGATCTGTGCTTTCCCAGAGACGCAACATCTCATGGCGCTCGGCCGCGGCAAAGCCTCTTGCCGAAAAGGAAAACGTCCGGCTCCTTCTCCCACAAGGAAGGGCCCAGCTCTGAAAGCTCTTGCTGCTCTTCACGGTGCCTTGGCGCCCTATCTACAGGCACAACAGCAGTGGGGATCTGTGCTTTCCCAGAGACGCAACATCTCATGGCGCTCGGCCGCGGCAGAGCCTCTTGCCGAAAAGGCAAACGTCCGGCTCCTTCTCCCACAAGGAAGGGCCCAGCCCTGAAAGCTCTTGCTGCTCTTCACGGTGCCTTGGCACCCTATCTACAGGCACACAGCAGTGGGGATCTGTGCTTTCCCAGAGACGCAACATCTCATGGCGCTCGGGCACGGCAGAGCCTCTTGCCGAAAAGTCAAACGTCCAGCTCCTTCTCCCACAAGGAAGGGCCCAGCCCCTGAAAGCTCTTGCTGCTCTTCACGGTGCCTTGGTGCCCTATCTACAGGCACAACAGCAGTGGGCATCTCTGCTTTCCCAGAGACCGCAATATCTCATGGCGCTTAGCAGCAGAAGAGCCTCTTGCTGAAAAGGCAACATCCAGCTCCTTCTCCCACAAGGAAGGGCCCAGCCCTGAAAGCTCTTGCTGCTCTACACGGTGCCTTGGCGCCCTATCTACAGGCACAACAGCACTGGGGATCTGTGCTTTCCCCAGAGACGCAACATCTCATGGCGCTCGGCCCGCGGCAGAGTCTCTTGCCGAAAAGGCAAACGTCCGGCTCCTCCCACAAGGAAGGGCCCAGCCCTGAAAGCTCTTGCTGCTCTTCACCTACCATTGGCGCCCTATCTACAGGCACAACAGCACTGGGGATCTGTGCTTTCCCAGAGACGCACACATCTCATGGCGCTCGCGCGCGGCAGAGCCTCTTGCCGAAAAGGCAAACGTCTGGCTCCTTCTCCCACAAGGAAGGGCCCAGCCTGAAAGCTCTTGCAGCTCTTCACCTACCCTTGGCGCCCTATCTACAGGCACAACAGCACTTGGGATCTGTGCTTTCCCAGAGACGCAACAGCTCATGGCGCTCGTCCGCGGCAGAGCCTCTTGCCGAAAAGGCAAACGTCCGGCCTCCTTCCTCCCACAAGGAAGGGCCCAGCCCTGAAAGCTCTTGCTGCTCTTCACGGTGCCCATAGCGCCCTATCTACAGGCACAACAGCAGTGGGCATCTCTGCTTTCCCAGAGACGCAACATCTCATGGCGCTCGGCCGTGGCAGAGCCTCTTGCCGAAATGGCAAACCTCTGTCTCCTTCTCCCACAAGGAAGGGCCCAGCCCTGAAAGCTCTTGCTGCTCTTCACGGTGCCTTGGCACCCTATCTACAGGCACAACAGCAGTGGGGATCTGTGCTTTCCCAGAGACGCAACATCTCATGGCGCTCGGCCGCGGCAGAGCCTCTTGCCGAAAAGGCAAACGTCCGGCTCCTTCTCCCACAAGGAAGGGCATAGCCCTGAAAGCTCTTGCTGCTCGCCACGGTGCCTTGGCGCCCTATCTACAGGCACAACAGCAGTGGGCATCTCTGCTTTCCCAGAGACGCAACATCTCAGGCGCTCGGCCGCGGCAGAGCCTCTTGCCGAAAAGGCAAACGTCTGGCTCCTTCTCCCACAAGGAAGGGCCCAGCCCTGAAAGCTCTTGCTGCTCTTCACGGTGCCTTGGCGCCCTATCTACAGGCACAACAGCACTGGGGATCTGTGCTTTCCCAGAGACGCAACATCTCATGGCGCTCGGACCGCGCAGAGCCTCTTGCAAACGTCCGGCTCCTTCTCCCACAAGGAAGGGCCCAGCCCTGAAAGCTCTTGCTGCTCGCCACGGTGCCTTGGCGCCCTATCTACAGGCACAACAGCACTGGGGATCTGTGCTTTCCCAGAGACGCAACTTCTCATGGCACTCGGCCGCGGCAGTGCCTCTTGCCGAAATGGCAAACGTCCGTCTCCTTCTCCCACAAGGAAGGGCCCAGCCCTGAAATCTCTTGATGCTCGCCACGGTGCCTTGGCGCCCTATCTACAGGCACAACAGCACTGGGGATCTGTGCTTTCCCAGAGACTCAACTTCTCATGGCACTCGGCCGCGGCAGTGCCTCTTGCCGAAAAGGCAAACGTCCGTCTCCTTCTCCCACAAGGAAGGGCCCAGCCCTGAAAGTTCTTGCTGCTCTTCACGGTGCCTTGGTGCCCTATCTACAGGCACAACAGCAGTGGGGATCTGTGCTTTCCCAGAGACGTAACATCTCATGGTGCTCGGCCGCGGCAGTGCCTCTTGCCGAAAAGGCAAACGTCCGGCTCCTTCTCCCACAAGGAAGGGCCAGCTCTGAAAGCTCTTGATGCTCTTCACCTACCCTTGGCGCCCTATCTACTGGCACAACAGCAGTGGGGATCTGTGCTTTCCCAGAGACGCAACATCTCTAGGCGCTCGGCAGCGAAAAGCCTATTGCCGAGAAGGCAAACGTCCGCTCCTTCTCCCACAAGGAAGGGCCCAGCCCCTGAAAGCTCTCGCTGCTCTTCACCTACCATTGGCGCCCTATCTACAGGGACAGCAGCACTGGTGATCTGTGCTTTCCCAGAAACGCAACATCTCATGGCGCTCGGCCGCGGCAAAGCCTCTTGCCGAAAAGGAAAACGTCCGGCTCCTTCTCCCACAAGGAAGGGCCCAGCTCTGAAAGCTCTTGCTGCTCTTCACAGTGCCTTGGCGCCCTATCTACAGGCACAACAGCAGTGGGGATCTGTGCTTTCCCAGAGATGCAACATCTCATGGCGCTCGGCCGCGGCAGAGCCTCTTGCCGAAAAGGGCAAACGTCCGGCTCCTTCTCCCACAAGGAAGGGCCCAGCCCTGAAAGCTGTTGCTGCTCTTCACGGTGCCTTGGCGCCCTATCTACAGGCACAACAGCAGTGGGGATCTGTGCTTTCCCAGAGACGCAACATCTCATGGCGCTCGGGCACGGCAGAGCCTCTTGCCGAAAACTCAAACGTCCAGCTCCTTCTCCCACAAGGAAGGGCCCAGCCCTGAAAGCTCTTGCTGCTCTTCACGGTGCCTTGGTGCCCTATCTACAGGCACAACAGCAGTGGGCATCTCTGCTTTCCCAGAGACGCAATATCTCATGGCGCTTAGCAGCAGAAGAGCCTCTTAGCTGAAAAGGCAAACATCCAGCTCCTTCTCCCCACAAGGAAGGGCCCAGCCCTGAAAGCTCTTGCTGCTCGCCACGGTGCCTTGGCGCCCTATCTACAGGCACAACAGCACTGGGGATCTGTGCTTTCCCAGAGACGCAACATCTCATGGCGCTCGGGCGCGGCAGAGCCTCTTGCCGAAAAGGCAAACGTCTGGCTCCTTCTCCCACAAGGAAGGGCCCAGCCCTGAAAGCTCCTGCTGCTCTTCACCTACCCTTGGCGCCCTATCTACAGGCACAACAGCACTTGGGATCTGTGCTTTCCCAGAGACGCAACAGCTCATGGCGCTCGGCCGCGGCAGAGCCTCTTGCCGAAAAGGCAAACGTCCGGCTCCTTCTCCCACAAGGAAGGGCCCAGCCCTGAAAGCTCTTGCTGCTCTTCACGGTGCCTTGGCGCCCTATCTACAGGCACAACAGCAGTGGGCATCTCTGCTTTCCCAGAGACGCAACATCTCATGGCACTCGGCCGCGGCAAAGCCTCTTGCCGAAAAGGCAAACGTCCGGCTCCTTCTCCCACAAGGAAGGGCCCAGCCCTGAAAGCTCTTGCTGCTCTTCACGGTGCCTTGGCACCCTATCTACAGGCACAACAGCAGTGGGGATCTGTGCTTTCCCAGAGACGCAACATCTCATGGCGCTCGGCCGCGGCATTGCCCTCTTGCCGAAATGGCAAACGTCCGGCTCCTTCTCCCACAAGGAAGGGCCCAGCCCTGAAAGCTCTTGCTGCTCTTCACCTACCCTTGGCGCCCTATCTACAGGCACAACAGCACTGGGGATCTGTGCTTTCCCAGAGACGCAACATCTCATGGCGCTCGGCCGCAGCAGAGCCTCTTGCCGAGAAGGCAAACGTCCGGCTAAATCTCCCACAAGGAAGGGCCCAGCCCTGAAAGCTCTTGCTGCTCTTCACCTACCCTTGGCGCCCTATCTACAGGCACAACAGCACTGGAGATCTGTGCTTTCCCAGAGACGCAACATCTCATGGCGCTCGGCAGCGAAAGAGCCTCTTGCTGCAAAGGCAAACATCCGGCTCCTTCTCCCACAAGGAATGGGCCCCAGCCCTGAAAGCTCTTGCTGCTCTTCACTGTGCCTTGGCGCCCTATCTACAGGCACAAACAGCACTGGGGATCTGTGCTTTCCCAGAGACGCAACATCTCATGGCGCTCTAACGCGGCAGAACATCTTGCCGAAAAGGAAAACGTCCGGCTCCTTCTCCCACAAGGAAGGGCCCAGCTCTGAAAGCTCTTGCTGCTCTTCACGGTGCCTTGGCGCCCTATCTACAGGCACAACAACAGTGGGCATCTCTGCTTTCCCAGAGACGCAACATCTCATGGCGCTCGTCCGCGGCAGAGCCCTCTTGCCGAAATGGCAAAACGTCCGGCTCCTTCTCCCACAAGGAAGGGCCCAGCCCTGAAAGCTCTTGCTGCTCTTCACGGTGCCTTGGCGCCCTATCTACAGGGCACAACAGCAGTGGGCATCTCTGCTTTCCCAGAGACGCAACATCTCATGGCGCTCGGCCGCGGCAGAGCCTCTTGCCGAAATGGCAAACGTCCGTCTCCTTCTCCCACAAGGAAGGGCCCAGCCCTGAATGCTGCTGCTGCTCTTCACCTACCCTTGGAACCCTATCTACAGGCACAACAGCACTGGGGATCTGTGCTTTCCCAGAGACGCAACATCTCATGGCGCTCGGCAGAGAAAGAGCCTCTTGCCGAGAAGCAAACGTCCGGCTCCTTCTCCCACAAGGAAGGGCCCAGTCCTGAAAGCTCTTGCTGCTCTTCACCTACCCTTTGAACCCTATCTACAGGCACAACAGCAGTGGGGATCTGTGCTTTCCCAGAGACGCAACATCTCATGGCGCTCGGGCCGCGGCAGTGCCTCTTGCCGAAATGGCAAACGTCCGGCTCCTTCTCCCACAAGGAAGGGCCCAGCCCTGAAAGCTCTTGCTGCTCTTCACCTACCCTTGGTGCCCTATCTACAGGCACAACAGCACTGGGGATCTGTGCTTTCCCAGAGACGCAACATCTCATGGCGCTGGGCCGCGGCAGAGCCTCTTGCCGAGAAGGCAAACGTCCGGCTCCTTCTCCCAAAAGGAAGGGCCCAGCCCTGAAAGCTCTTGCTGCTCTTCACCTACCCTTGGCGCCCTATCTACAGGCACAACAGCACTGGGGATCTGTGCTTTCCCAGAGACGCAACATCTCATGGCGCTTAGCAGCAGAAGAGCCTCTTGCTGAAAATGCAAACATCCAGCTCCTTCTCCCACAAGGAAGGGCCCAGCCCTGAAAGCTCTTGCTGCTCTTCACGGTGCCTTGGCGCCCTATCTACAGGCACAACAGCACTGGGGATCTGTGCTTTCCCAGAGACGCAACATCTCATGGCGCTCGGCCGCGGCAGAGCCTCTTGCCGAAAAGGCAAACGTCCGGCTCCTCCCACAAGGAAGGGCCCAGCCCTGAAAGCTCTTGCTGCTCTTCACCTACCATTGGCGCCCTATCTACAGGCACAACAGCACTGGGGATCTGTGCTTTCCCAGAGACGCAACATCTCATGGCGCTCGGGCGCGGCAGAGCCTCTTGCCGAAAAGGCAAACATCTGGCTCCTTCTCCCACAAGGAAGGGCCCAGCCCTGAAAGCTCTTGCTGCTCTTCACCTACCCTTGGCGCCCTATCTACAGGCACAACAGCACTTGGGATCTGTGCTTTCCCAGAGACGCAACAGCTCATGGCGCTCGGCCGCGGCAGAGCCTCTTGCCGAAAAGGCAAACGTCCGGCTCCTTCTCCCACAAGGAAGGGCCCAGCCCTGAAAGCTCTTGCTGCTCTTCACGGTGCCTTGGCGCCCTATCTACAGGCACAACAGCAGTGGGCATCTCTGCTTTCCCAGAGACGCAACATCTCATGGCGCTCGGCCGCGGCAGTGCCTCTTGCCGAAATGGCAAACGTCCGTCTCCTTCTCCCACAAGGAAGGGCCCAGCCCTGAAAGCTCTTGCTGCTCTTCACGGTGCCTTGGTGCCCTATCTACAGGCACAACAGCACTGGGGATCTGTGCTTTCCCAGAGACGCAACATCTCATGGCACTCGGCCGCGGCAGAGCCTCTTGCCGAAAAGGCAAACGTCCGGCTCCTTCTCCCACAAGGAAGGGCCCAGCCCTGAAAGCTCTTGCTGCTCTTCACGGTGCCTTGGCACCCTATCTACAGGCACAACAGCAGTGGGGATCTGTGCTTTCCCAGAGACGCAACATCTCATGGCGCTCGGCCGCGGCATTGCCTCTTGCCGAAATGGCAAACGTCCGGCTCCTTCTCCCACAAGGAAGGGCCCAGCCCTGAAAGCTCTTGCTGCTCTTCACCTACCCTTGGCGCCCTATCTACAGGCACAACAGCACTGGGGATCTGTGCTTTCCCAGAGACGCAACATCTCATGGCGCTCGGCCGCAGCAGAGCCTCTTGCCGAGAAGGCAAACGTCCGGCTAAATCTCCCACAAGGAAGGGCCCAGCCCTGAAAGCTCTTGCTGCTCTTCACCTACCCTTGGCGCCCTATCTACAGGCACAACAGCACTGGGGATCTGTGCTTTCCCAGAGACGCAACATCTCATGACGCAACATCTCATGGCGCTCGGCAGCGAAAGAGCCTCTTGCTGCAAAGGCAAACATCCGGCTCCTTCTCCCACAAGGAAGGGCCCAGCCCTGAAAGCTATTGCTGCTCTTCACGGTGCCATAGCGCCCTATCTACAGGCACAACAGCAGTGGGGATCTGTGCTTTCCCAGAGACTCAACATCTCATGGCGCTCGGGCACGGCACAGCCTCTTGCCGAAAAGGCAAACGTCCGGCTCCTTCTCCCACAAGGAAGGGCCCAGCCCTGAAAGCTCTTGCTGCTCTTCACGGTGCCTTGGCGCCCTATCTACAGGCACAACAACAGTGGGCATCTCTGCTTTCCCAGAGACGCAACATCTCATGGCGCTCGGCCGCGGCAGAGCCTCTTGCCGAAAAGGCAAACGTCCGGCTCCTTCTCCCACAAGGAAGGGCCCAGCCCTGAAAGCTCTTGCTGCTCGCCACGGTGCCTTGGCGCCCTATCTACAGGCACAACAGCAGTGGGGATCTGTGCTTTCCCAGAGACGCAACATCTCATGGCGCTCGGCCGCGGCAGAGCCTCTTGCCGAAAAGGCAAACGTCCGGCTCCTTCTCCCACAAGGAAGGGCCCAGCCCTGAAAGCTCTTGCTGCTCTTCACGGTGCCTTGGCGCCCTATCTACAGGCACAGCAGCACTGGGGATCTGTGCTTTCCCAGAGACGCAACATCTCATGGCGCTCGGCCGCGGCAGAGCCTCTTGCCGAAAAGGCAAACGTCCGGCTCCTTCTCCCACAAGGAAGGGCCCAGCCCTGAAAGCTCTTGCTGCTCGCCACGGTGCCTTGGCGCCCTATCTACAGGCACAACAGCACTGGGGATCTGTGCTTTCCCAGAGACGCAACTTCTCATGGCACTCGGCCGCGGCAGTGCCTCTTGCCGAAATGGCAAACGTCCGTCTCCTTCTCCCACAAGGAAGGGCCCAGCCCTGAAAGCTCTTGCTGCTCGCCACGGTGCCTTGGCGCCCTATCTACAGGCACAACAGCAGTGGGGATCTGTGCTTTCCCAGAGACTCAACTTCTCATGGCACTCGGCCGCGGCAGTGCCTCTTGCCGAAATGGCAAACGTCCGTCTCCTTCTCCCACAAGGAAGGGCCCAGCCCTGAAAGCTCTTGCTGCTCTTCACGGTGCCTTGGTGCCCTATCTACAGGCACAACAGCACTGGCGATCTGTGCTTTCCCAGAGACGCAACATCTCATGGCGCTCGGCCGCGGCAGTGCCTCTTGCCGAAAAGGCAAACGTCCGGCTCCTTCTCCCACAAGGAAGGGCCCAGCACTGAAAGCTCTTGATGCTCTTCACCTACCCTTGGCGCCCTATCTACTGGCACAACACCAGTGGGGATCTGTGCTTTCCCAGAGACGCAACATCTCTAGGCGCTCGGCAGCGAAAAGCCTCTTGCCGAGAAGGCAAACGTCCGACTCCTTCTCCCACAAGGAAGGGCCCAGCCCTGAAAGCACTCGCTGCTCTTCACCTACCCTTGGCACCCTATCTACAGGGACAGCAGCACTGGGGATCTGTGCTTTCCCAGAGACGCAACATCTCATGGCGCTCGGCCGCGGCAAAGCCTCTTGCCGAAAAGGCAAACGTCCGGCTCCTTCTCCCACAAGGAAGGGCCCAGCCCTGAAAGCTGCTGCTGCTCTTCACGGTGCCTTGGCGCCCTATCTACAGGCACAACAGCAGTGGGGATCTGTGCTTTCCCAGAGATGCAACATCTCATGGCGCTCGGCCGCGGCAGAGCCTCTTGCCGAAAAGGCAAACGTCCGGCTCCTTCTCCCACAAGGAAGGGCCCAGCCCTGAAAGCTGTTGCTGCTCTTCACGGTGCCTTGGCGCCCTATCTACAGGCACAACAGCAGTGGGGATCTGTGCTTTCCCAGAGACGCAACATCTCATGGCGCTCGGGCACGGCAGAGCCTCTTGCCGAAAACTCAAACGTCCAGCTCCTTCTCCCACAAGGAAGGGCCCAGCCCTGAAAGCTCTTGCTGCTCTTCACGGTGCCTTGGTGCCCTATCTACAGGCACAACAGCAGTGGGCATCTCTGCTTTCCCAGAGACGCAATATCTCATGGCGCTTAGCAGCAGAAGAGCCTCTTGCTGAAAAGGCAAACATCCAGCTCCTTCTCCCACAAGGAAGGGCCCAGCCCTGAAAGCTCTTGCTGCTCTACACGGTGCCTTGGCGCCCTATCTACAGGCACAACAGCACTGGGGATCTGTGCTTTCCCAGAGACGCAACATCTCATGGCGCTCGGCCGCGGCAGAGCCTCTTGCCGAAAAGGCAAACGTCCGGCTCCTCCCACAAGAAAGGGCCCAGCCCTGAAAGCTCTTGCTGCTCTTCACCTACCATTGGCGCCCTATCTACAGGCACAACAGCACTGGGGATCTGTGCTTTCCCAGAGACGCAACATCTCATGGCGCTCGGGCGCGGCAGAGCCTCTTGCCGAAAAGGCAAACGTCTGGCTCCTTCTCCCACAAGGAAGGGCCCAGCCCTGAAAGCTCTTGCTGCTCTTCACCTACCCTTGGCGCCCTATCTACAGGCACAACAGCACTTGGGATCTGTGCTTTCCCAGAGACGCAACAGCTCATGGCGCTCGGCCCGCGGCAGAGCCTCTTGCCGAAAAGGCAAACGTCCGGCTCCTTCTGCCACAAGGAAGGGCCCAGCCCTGAAAGCTCTTGCTGCTCTTCACGGTGCCTTGGCGCCCTATCTACAGGCACAACAGCAGTGGGCATCTCTGCTTTCCCAGAGACGCAACATCTCATGGCACTCGGCCGCGGCAGAGCCTCTTGCCGAAAAGGCAAACGTCCGGCTCCTTCTCCCACAAGGAAGGGCCCAGCCCTGAAAGCTCTTGCTGCTCTTCACGGTGCCTTGGCACCCTATCTACAGGCACAACAGCAGTGGGGATCTGTGCTTTCCCAGAGACGCAACATCTCATGGCGCTCGGCCGCGGCATTGCCTCTTGCCGAAATGGCAAACGTCCGGCTCCTTCTCCCACAAGGAAGGGCCCAGCCCTGAAAGCTCTTGCTGCTCTTCACCTACCCTTGGCGCCCTATCTACAGGCACAACAGCACTGGGGATCTGTGCTTTCCCAGAGACGCAACATCTCATGGCGCTCGGCCGCAGCAGAGCCTCTTGCCGAGAAGGCAAACGTCCGGCTAAATCTCCCACAAGGAAGGGCCCAGCCCTGAAAGCTCTTGCTGCTCTTCACTGTGCCTTGGCGCCCTATCTACAGGCACAACAGCACTGGGGATCTGTGCTTTCCCAGAGACGCAACATCTCATGGCGCTCTAACGCGGCAGAACATCTTGCCGAAAAGGCAAACGTCCGGCTCCTTCTCCCACAAGGAAGGGCCCAGCCCTGAAAGCTCTTGCTGCTCTTCACGGTGCCTTGGCGCCCTATCTACAGGCACAACAGCACTGGGGATCTGTGCTTTCCCAGATATGCAACATCTCATGGCGCTCGGCCGCGGCAGAGCCTCTTGCCGAGAAGGCAAACGTCCGGCTCCTTCTCCCACAAGGAAGGGCCCAGCCCTGAAAGCTCTTGCTGCTCGCCACGGTGCCTTGGCGCCCTATCTACAGGCACAACAGCAGTGGGGATCTGTGCTTTCCCAGAGACGCAACATCTCATGGCGCTCGGCCGCGGCAGAGCCTCTTGCCGAAAAGGCAAACGTCCGGCTCCTTCTCCCACAAGGAAGGGCCCAGCCCTGAAAGCTCTTGCTGCTCTTCACGGTGCCTTGGCGCCCTATCTACAGGCACAACAGCACTGGGGATCTGTGCTTTCCCAGAGACGCAACATCTCATGGCGCTCGGCCGCGGCAGAGCCTCTTGCCGAAAAGGCAAACGTCCGGCTCCTTCTCCCACAAGGAAGGGCCCAGCCCTGAAAGCTCTTGCTGCTCGCCACGGTGCCTTGGCGCCCTATCTACAGGCACAACAGCACTGGGGATCTGTGCTTTCCCAGAGACTCAACTTCTCATGGCACTCGGCCGCGGCAGTGCCTCTTGCCGAAATGGCAAACGTCCGTCTCCTTCTCCCACAAGGAAGGGCCCAGCCCTGAAAGCTCTTGCTGCTCGCCACGGTGCCTTGGCGCCCTATCTACAGGCACAACAGCACTGGGGATCTGTGCTTTCCCAGAGACGCAACTTCTCATGGCACTCGGCCGCGGCAGAGCCTCTTGCCGAAATGGCAAACGTCCGTCTCCTTCTCCCACAAGGAAGGGCCCAGCCCTGAAAGCTCTTGCTGCTCTTCACGGTGCCTTGGTGCCCTATCTACAGGCACAACAGCACTGGGGATCTGTGCTTTCCCAGAGACGCAACATCTCATGGCGCTCGGCAGCGAAAAGCCTCTTGCCGAGAAGGCAAACGTCCGACTCCTTCTCCCACAAGGAAGGGCCCAGCCCTGAAAGCTCTCGCTGCTCTTCACCTACCCTTGGCGCCCTATCTACAGGGACAGCAGCACTGGGGATCTGTGCTTTCCCAGAGACGCAACATCTCTAGGCGCTCGGCAGCGAAAAGCCTCTTGCCGAGAAGGCAAACGTCCGACTCCTTCTCCCACAAGGAAGGGCCCAGCCCTGAAAGCTCTCGCTGCTCTTCACCTACCCTTGGCGCCCTATCTACAGGGACAGCAGCACTGGGGATCTGTGCTTTCCCAGAGACGCAACATCTCATGGCGCTCGGCCGCGGCAGAGCCTCTTGCCGAAAAGGCAAACGTCCGGCTCCTTCTCCCACAAGGAAGGGCCCAGCCCTGAAAGCTGTTGCTGCTCTTCACGGTGCCTTGGCGCCCTATCTACAGGCACAACAGCACTGGGGATCTGTGCTTTCCCAGAGACGCAACATCTCATGGCGCTCGGGCACGGCAGAGCCTCTTGCCGAAAACTCAAACGTCCAGCTCCTTCTCCCACAAGGAAGGGCCCAGCCCTGAAAGCTCTTGCTGCTCTTCACGGTGCCTTGGTGCCCTATCTACAGGCACAACAGCAGTGGGCATCTCTGCTTTCCCAGAGACGCAATATCTCATGGCGCTTAGCAGCAGAAGAGCCTCTTGCTGAAAAGGCAAACGTCCGGCTCCTTCTCCCCACAAGGAAGGGCCCAGCCCTGAAAGCTCTTGCTGCTCTTCACGGTGCCTTGGCACCCTATCTACAGGCACAACAGCAGTGGGGATCTATGCTTTCCCAGAGACGCAACATCTCATGGCGCTCAGCCGCGGCAGAGCCTTTTGCCGAAAAGGCAAACGTCCGGCTCCTTCTGCCACAAGGAAGGGCCCAGCCCTGAAAGCTCTTGCTGCTCTTCACAATGCCTTGGCGCCCTATCTACAGGCACAACAGCAGTGGGCATCTCTGCTTTCCCAGAGACGCAACATCTCATGGCGCTCGGCCGCGGCAGTGCCTCTTGCCGAAATGGCAAACGTCCGTCTCCTTCTCCCACAAGGAAGGGCCCAGCCCTGAAAGCTCTTGCTGCTCTTCACGGTGCCTTGGTGCCCTATCTACAGGCACAACAGCAGTGGGCATCTCTGCTTTCCCAGAGACACAACATCTCATGGCACTCGGCCGCGGCATAGCCTCTTGCCGAAAAGGCAAACGTCCGGCTCCTTCTCCCACAAGGAAGGGCCCAGCCCTGAAAGCTCTTGCTGCTCTTCACGGTGCCTTGGCACCCTATCTACAGGCACAACAGCAGTGGGGATCTGTGCTTTCCCAGAGACGCAACATCTCATGGCGCTCGGCCGCGGCATTGCCTCTTGCCGAAATGGCAAACGTCCGGCTCCCTTCTGCCACAAGGAAGGGCCCAGCCCTGAAAGCTCTTGCTGCTCTTCACCTACCCTTGGTGCCCTATCTACAGGCACAACAGCACTGGGGATCTGTGCTTTCCCAGAGACGCAACATCTCATGGCGCTCGGCCGCAGCAGAGCCTCTTGCCGAGAAGGCAAACGTCCGGCTAAATCTCCCACAAGGAAGGGCCCAGCCCTGAAAGCTCTTGCTGCTCTTCACCTACCCTTGGCGCCCTATCTACAGGCACAACAGCACTGGGGATCTGTGCTTTCCCAGAGACGCAACATCTCATGGCGCTCGGCAGCGAAAGAGCCTCTTGCTGCAAAGGCAAACATCCGGCTCCTTCTCCCACAAGGAAGGGCCCAGCCCTGAAAGCTCTTGCTGCTCTTCACGGTGCCATAGCGCCCTATCTACAGGCACAACAGCAGTGGGGATCTGTGCTTTCCCAGAGACTCAACATCTCATGGCGCTCGGGCACGGCACAGCCTCTTGCCGAAAAGGCAAACGTCCGTCTCCTTCTCCCACAAGGAAGGGCCCAGCCCTGAAAGCTCTTGCTGCTCTTCACGGTGCCTTGGCGCCCTATCTACAGGCACAACAACAGTGGGCATCTCTGCTTTCCCAGAGACGCAACATCTCATGGCGCTCGGCCGCGGCAGAGCCTCTTGCCGAAATGGCAACCTCTGTCTCCTTCTCCCACAAGGAAGGGGCCCAGCCCTGAAAGCTCTTGCTGCTCTTCACGGTGCCTTGGCACCCTATCTACAGGCACAACAGCAGTGGGGATCTGTGCTTTCCCAGAGACGCAACATCTCATGGCGCTCGCCGCGGCAGGAGCCTCTTGCCGAAAAGGCAAACGTCCGGCTCCTTCTCCCACAAGGAAGGGCCCAGCCCTGAAAGCTCTTGCTGCTCGCCACGGTGCCTTGGCGCCCTATCTACAGGCACACAGCAGTGGGATCTGTGCTTTCCCAGAGACGCAACATCTCATGGCGCTCGGCCGCGGCAGAGCCTCTTGCCGAAAAGGCAACGTCCGGCTCCTTCTCCCACAAGGAAGGGCCCAGCCCTGAAAGCTCTTGCTGCTCTTCACGGTGCCTTGGCGCCCTATCTACAGGCACAACAGCACTGGGGGATCTGTGCTTTCCCAGAGACGCAACATCTCATGGCGCTCGGCCCGCGGCAGAGCCTCTTGCCGAAAAGGCAAACGTCCGGCTCCTTCTCCCACAAGGAAGGGCCCAGCCCTGAAAGCTCTTGCTGCTCGCCACGGTGCCTTGGCGCCCTATCTACAGGCACAACAGCACTGGGGATCTGTGCTTTCCCAGAGACGCAACTTCTCATGGCACTCGGCCGCGGCAGTGCCTCTTGCCGAAATGGCAAACGTCCGTCTCCTTCTCCCACAAGGAAGGGCCCAGCCCTGAAAGCTCTTGCTGCTCGCCACGGTGCCTTGGCGCCCTATCTACAGGCACAACAGCACTGGGGATCTGTGCTTTCCCAGAGACTCAACTTCTCATGGCACTCGGCCGCGGCAGTGCCTCTTGCCGAAATGGCAAACGTCCGGCTCCTTCTCCCACAAGGAGGGCCCAGCACTGAACGCTCTTGATGCTCTTCACCTACCCCTTGGCGCCCTATCTACTGGCACAACACCAGTGGGGATCTGTGCTTTCCCAGAGACGCAACATCTCTAGGCGCTCGGCAGCGAAAAGCCTCTTGCCGAAAAGGCAAACGTCCGACTCCTTCTCCCACAAGGAAGGGCCCAGCCCTGAAAGCACTCGCTGCTCTTCACCTACCCTTGGCGCCCTATCTACAGGGACAGCAGCACTGGGGATCTGTGCTTTCCCCAGAGACGCAACATCTCATGGCGCTCGGCCGCGGCAAAGCCTCTTGCCGAAAAGGAAAACGTCCGGCTCCTTCTCCCACAAGGAAGGGCCCAGCTCTGAAAGCTCTTGCTGCTCTTCACGGTGCCTTGGCGCCCTATCTACAGGCACAACAGCAGTGGGGATCTGTGCTTTCCCAGAGATGCAACATCTCATGGCGCTCGGCCGCGGCAGAGCCTCTTGCCGAAAAGGCAAACGTCCGGCTCCTTCTCCCACAAGGAAGGGCCCAGCCCTGAAACCTGTTGCTGCTCTTCACGGTGCCTTGGCGCCCTATCTACAGGCACAACAGCACTGGGGATCTGTGCTTTCCCAGAGACGCAACATCTCATGGCGCTCGGGCACGGCAGAGCCTCTTGCCGAAAACTCAAACGTCCAGCTCCTTCTCCCACAAGGAAGGGCCCAGCCCTGAAAGCTCTTGCTGCTCTTCACGGTGCCTTGGTGCCCTATCTACAGGCACAACAGCAGTGGGCATCTCTGCTTTCCCAGAGACGCAATATCTCATGGCGCTTAGCAGCAGAAGAGCCTCTTGCTGAAAAGGCAAACATCCAGCTCCTTCTCCCACAAGGAAGGGCCCAGCCCTGAAAGCTCTTGCTGCTCTACACGGTGCCTTGGCGCCCTATCTACAGGCACAACAGCACTGGGGATCTGTGCTTTCCCAGAGACGCAACATCTCATGGCGCTCGGCCCGCGGCAGAGCCTCTTGCCGAAAAGGCAAACGTCCGGCTCCTCCCACAAGAAAGGGCCCAGCCCTGAAAGCTCTTGCTGCTCTTCACCTACCATTGGCGCCCTATCTACAGGCACAACAGCACTGGGGATCTGTGCTTTCCCAGAGACGCAACATCTCATGGCGCTCGGGCGCGGCAGAGCCTCTTGCCGAAAAGGCAAACGTCTGGCTCCTTCTCCCACAAGGAAGGGCCCAGCCCTGAAAGCTCTTGCTGCTCTTCACCTACCCTTGGCGCCCTATCTACAGGCACAACAGCACTTGGGATCTGTGCTTTCCCAGAGACGCAACAGCTCATGGCGCTCGGCCGCGGCAGAGCCTCTTGCCGAAAAGGCAAACGTCCGGCTCCTTCTGCCACAAGGAAGGGCCCAGCCCTGAAAGCTCTTGCTGCTCTTCACGGTGCCTTGGCGCCCTATCTACAGGCACAACAGCAGTGGGCATCTCTGCTTTCCCAGAGACGCAACATCTCATGGCACTCGGCCGCGGCAGAGCCTCTTGCCGAAAAGGCAAACGTCCGGCTCCTTCTCCCACAAGGAAGGGCCCAGCCCTGAAAGCTCTTGCTGCTCTTCACGGTGCCTTGGCACCCTATCTACAGGCACAACAGCAGTGGGGATCTGTGCTTTCCCAGAGACGCAACATCTCATGGCGCTCGGCCGCGGCATTGCCTCTTGCCGAAATGGCAAACGTCCGGCTCCTTCTCCCACAAGGAAGGGCCCAGCCCTGAAAGCTCTTGCTGCTCTTCACCTACCCTTGGCGCCCTATCTACAGGCACAACAGCACTGGGGATCTGTGCTTTCCCAGAGACGCAACATCTCATGGCGCTCGGCCGCAGCAGAGCCTCTTGCCGAGAAGGCAAACGTCCGGCTAAATCTCCCACAAGGAAGGGCCCAGCCCTGAAAGCTCTTGCTGCTCTTCACCTACCCTTGGCGCCCTATCTACAGGCACAACAGCACTGGGGATCTGTGCTTTCCCAGAGACGCAACATCTCATGGCGCTCGGCAGCGAAAGAGCCTCTTGCTGCAAAGGCAAACATCCGGCTCCTTCTCCCACAAGGAAGGGCCCAGCCCTGAAAGCTCTTGCTGCTCTTCACTGTGCCTTGGCGCCCTATCTACAGGCACAACAGCACTGGGGATCTGTGCTTTCCCAGAGACGCAACATCTCATGGCGCTCTAACGCGGCAGAACATCTTGCCGAAAAGGCAAACGTCCGGCTCCTTCTCCCACAAGGAAGGGCCCAGCCCTGAAAGCTCTTGCTGCTCTTCACGGTGCCTTGGCGCCCTATCTACAGGCACAACAGCACTGGGGATCTGTGCTTTCCCAGATATGCAACATCTCATGGCGCTCGGCCGCGGCAGAGCCTCTTGCCGAGAAGGCAAACGTCCGGCTCCTTCTCCCACAAGGAAGGGCCCAGCCCTGAAAGCTCTTGCTGCTCGCCACGGTGCCTTGGCGCCCTATCTACAGGCACAACAGCACTGGGGATCTGTGCTTTCCCAGAGACGCAACATCTCATGGCGCTCGGCCGCGGCAGAGCCTCTTGCCGAAAAGGCAAACGTCCGGCTCCTTCTCCCACAAGGAAGGGCCCAGCCCTGAAAGCTCTTGCTGCTCGCCACGGTGCCTTGGCGCCCTATCTACAGGCACAACAGCACTGGGGATCTGTGCTTTCCCAGAGACTCAACTTCTCATGGCACTCGGCCGCGGCAGTGCCTCTTGCCGAAATGGCAAACGTCCGTCTCCTTCTCCCACAAGGAAGGGCCCAGCCCTGAAAGCTCTTGCTGCTCGCCACGGTGCCTTGGCGCCCTATCTACAGGCACAACAGCACTGGGGATCTGTGCTTTCCCAGAGACTCAACTTCTCATGGCACTCGGCCGCGGCAGAGCCTCTTGCCGAAATGGCAAACGTCCGTCTCCTTCTCCCACAAGGAAGGGCCCAGCCCTGAAAGCTCTTGCTGCTCTTCACGGTGCCTTGGTGCCCTATCTACAGGCACAACAGCACTGGGGATCTGTGCTTTCCCAGAGACGCAACATCTCATGGCGCTCGGCAGCGAAAAGCCTCTTGCCGAGAAGGCAAACATCCGACTCCTTCTCCCACAAGGAAGGGCCCAGCCCTGAAAGCTCTCGCTGCTCTTCACCTACCCTTGGCGCCCTATCTACAGGGACAGCAGCACTGGGGATCTGTGCTTTCCCAGAGACGCAACATCTCTAGGCGCTCGGCAGCGAAAAGCCTCTTGCCGAGAAGGCAAACGTCCGACTCCTTCTCCCACAAGGAAGGGCCCAGCCCTGAAAGCTCTCGCTGCTCTTCACCTACCCTTGGCGCCCTATCTACAGGGACAGCAGCACTGGGGATCTGTGCTTTCCCAGAGACGCAACATCTCATGGCGCTCGGCCGCGGCAGAGCCTCTTGCCGAAAAGGCAAACGTCCGGCTCCTTCTCCCACAAGGAAGGGCCCAGCCCTGAAAGCTGTTGCTGCTCTTCACGGTGCCTTGGCGCCCTATCTACAGGCACAACAGCACTGGGGATCTGTGCTTTCCCAGAGACGCAACATCTCATGGCGCTCGGGCACGGCAGAGCCTCTTGCCGAAAACTCAAACGTCCAGCTCCTTCTCCCACAAGGAAGGGCCCAGCCCTGAAAGCTCTTGCTGCTCTTCACGGTGCCTTGGTGCCCTATCTACAGGCACAACAGCAGTGGGCATCTCTGCTTTCCCAGAGACGCAATATCTCATGGCGCTTAGCAGCAGAAGAGCCTCTTGCTGAAAAGGCAAACGTCCGGCTCCTTCTCCCACAAGGAAGGGCCCAGCCCTGAAAGCTCTTGCTGCTCTTCACGGTGCCTTGGCACCCTATCTACAGGCACAACAGCAGTGGGGATCTATGCTTTCCCAGAGACGCAACATCTCATGGCGCTCAGCCGCGGCAGAGCCTTTTGCCGAAAAGGCAAACGTCCGGCTCCTTCTCCCACAAGGAAGGGCCCAGCCCTGAAAGCTCTTGCTGCTCTTCACAATGCCTTGGCGCCCTATCTACAGGCACAACAGCACTGGGGATCTGTGCTTTCCCAGAGACGCAACATCTCATGGCGCTCGGCCGCGGCAGCGCCTCTTGCCGAAATGGCAAACATCCGTCTCCTTCTCCCACAAGGAAGGGCCCAGCCCTGAAAGCTCTTGCTGCTCTTCACCTACCCTTGGAACCCTATCTACAGGCACAACAGCAGTGGGGATCTCTGCTTTCCCAGAGACGCAACGTCTCATGGCGCTCGGCCGCGGCAGAGCCTCTTGCCGAAATGGCAAACCTCTGTCTCCTTCTCCCACAAGGAAGGGCCCAGCCCTGAAAGCTCTTGCTGCTCTTCACGGTGCCTTGGCACCCTATCTACAGGCACAACAGCAGTGGGGATCTGTGCTTTCCCAGAGACGCAACATCTCATGGCGCTCGGCCGCGGCAGAGCCTCTTGCCGAAAAGGCAAACGTCCGGCTCCTTCTCCCACAAGGAAGGGCCCAGCCCTGAAAGCTCTTGCTGCTCGCCACGGTGCCTTGGCGCCCTATCTACAGGCACAACAGCAGTGGGGATCTGTGCTTTCCCAGAGACGCAACATCTCATGGCGCTCGGCCGCGGCAGAGCCTCTTGCCGAAAAGGCAAACGTCCGGCTCCTTCTCCCACAAGGAAGGGCCCAGCCCTGAAAGCTCTTGCTGCTCTTCACGGTGCCTTGGCGCCCTATCTACAGGCACAACAGCAGTGGGCATCTCTGCTTTCCCAGAGACGCAACATCTCATGGCGCTCGGCCGCGGCAGAGCCTCTTGCCGAAAAGGCAAACGTCCGGCTCCTTCTCCCACAAGGAAGGGCCCAGCCCTGAAAGCTCTTGCTGCTCGCCACGGTGCCTTGGCGCCCTATCTACAGGCACAACAGCACTGGGGATCTGTGCTTTCCCAGAGACTCAACTTCTCATGGCACTCGGCCGCGGCAGTGCCTCTTGCCGAAATGGCAAACGTCCGTCTCCTTCTCCCACAAGGAAGGGCCCAGCCCTGAAAGCTCTTGCTGCTCGCCACGGTGCCTTGGCGCCCTATCTACAGGCACAACAGCACTGGGGATCTGTGCTTTCCCAGAGACTCAACTTCTCATGGCACTCGGCCGCGGCAGTGCCTCTTGCCGAAATGGCAAACGTCCGTCTCCTTCTCCCACAAGGAAGGGCCCAGCCCTGAAAGCTCTTGCTGCTCTTCACGGTGCCTTGGTGCCCTATCTACAGGCACAACAGCAGTGGGGATCTGTGCTTTCCCAGAGACGCAACATCTCATGGCGCTCGGCCGCGGCAGTGCCTCTTGCCGAAAAGGCAAACGTCCGGCTCCTTCTCCCACAAGGAAGGGCCCAGCACTGAAAGCTCTTGATGCTCTTCACCTACCCTTGGCTCCCTATCTACAGGCACAACACCAGTGGGGATCTGTGCTTTCCCAGAGACGCAACATCTCTAGGCGCTCGGCAGCGAAAAGCCTCTTGCCGAAAAGGCAAACGTCCGACTCCTTCTCCCACAAGGAAGGGCCCAGCGCTGAAAGCTCTCGCTGCTCTTCACCTACCCTTGGCGCCCTATCTACAGGGACAGCAGCACTGGGGATCTGTGCTTTCCCAGAGACGCAACATCTCATGGCGCTCGGCCGCGGCAAAGCCTCTTGCCGAAAAGGAAAACGTCCGGCTCCTTCTCCCACAAGGAAGGGCCCAGCCCTGAAAGCTCTTGCTGCTATTCACGGTGCCTTGGCGCCCTATCTACAGGCACAACAGCACTGGGGATCTGTGCTTTCCCAGAGACGCAACATCTCATGGCGCTCGGGCACGGCAGAGCCTCTTGCCGAAAACTCAAACGTCCAGCTCCTTCTCCCACAAGGAAGGGCCCAGCCCTGAAAGCTCTTGCTGCTCTTCACGGTGCCTTGGTGCCCTATCTACAGGCACAACAGCAGTGGGCATCTCTGCTTTCCCAGAGACGCAATATCTCATGGCGCTTAGCAGCAGAAGAGCCTCTTGCTGAAAAGGCAAACATCCAGCTCCTTCTCCCACAAGGAAGGGCCCAGCCCTGAAAGCTCTTGCTGCTCTACACGGTGCCTTGGCGCCCTATCTACAGGCACAACAGCACTGGGGATCTGTGCTTTCCCAGAGACGCAACATCTCATGGCGCTCGGCCGCGGCAGAGCCTCTTGCTGAAAAGGCAAACGTCCGGCTCCTCCCACAAGGAAGGGCCCAGCCCTGAAAGCTCTTGCTGCTCGCCACGGTGCCTTGGCGCCCTATCTACAGGCACAACAGCACTGGGGATCTGTGCTTTCCCAGAGACGCAACAGCTCATGGCGCTCGGCCGCGGCAGAGCCTCTTGCCGAAAAGGCAAACGTCCGGCTCCTTCTGCCACAAGGAAGGGCCCAGCCCTGAAAGCTCTTGCTGCTCTTCACGGTGCCTTGGCGCCCTATCTACAGGCACAACAGCAGTGGGCATCTCTGCTTTCCCAGAGACGCAACATCTCATGGCACTCGGCCGCGGCAGAGCCTCTTGCCGAAAAGGCAAACGTCCGGCTCCTTCTCCCACAAGGAAGGGCCCAGCCCTGAAAGCTCTTGCTGCTCTTCACGGTGCCTTGGCACCCTATCTACAGGCACAACAGCACTGGGGATCTGTGCTTTCCCAGAGACGCAACATCTCATGGCGCTCGGCCGCGGCATTGCCTCTTGCCGAAATGGCAAACGTCCGTCTCCTTCTCCCACAAGGAAGGGCCCAGCCCTGAAAGCTCTTGCTGCTCTTCACCTACCCTTGGCGCCCTATCTACAGGCACAACAGCACTGGGGATCTGTGCTTTCCCAGAGACGCAGCATCTCATGGCGCTCGGCAGCGAAAGAGCCTCTTGCTGCAAAGGCAAACATCCGGCTCCTTCTCCCACAAGGAAGGTGCCCAGCCCTGAAAGCTCTTGCTGCTCGCCACGGTGCCTTGGCGCCCTATCTACAGGCACAACAGCACTGGGGATCTGTGCTTTCCCAGAGACGCAACATCTCATGGCGCTCGGCCGCGGCAGAGCCTCTTGCCGAAAAGGCAAACGTCCGGCTCCTTCTCCCACAAGGAAGGGCCCAGCCCTGAAAGCTCTTGCTGCTCTTCACGGTGCCTTGGCGCCCTATCTACAGGCACAACAGCACTGGGGATCTGTGCTTTCCCAGAGACGCAACATCTCATGGCGCTCGGCCGCGGCAGAGCCTCTTGCCGAAAAGGCAAATGTCCGGCTCCTTCTCCCACAAGGAAGGGCCCAGCCCTGAAAGCTCTTGCTGCTCGCCACGGTGCCTTGGCGCCCTATATACAGGCACAACAGCACTGGGGATCTGTGCTTTCCCAGAGACTCAACTTCTCATGGCACTCGGCCGCGGCAGTGCCTCTTGCCGAAATGGCAAACGTCCGTCTCCTTCTCCCACAAGGAAGGGCCCAGCCCTGAAAGCTCTTGCTGCTCGCCACGGTGCCTTGGCGCCCTATCTACAGGCACAACAGCACTGGGGATCTGTGCTTTCCCAGAGACTCAACTTCTCATGGCACTCGGCCGCGGCAGTGCCTCTTGACGAAATGGCAAACGTCCGTCTCCTTCTCCCACAAGGAAGGGCCCAGCCCTGAAAGCTCTTGCTGCTCTTCACGGTGCCTTGGTGCCCTATCTACAGGCACAACAGCAGTGGGGATCTGTGCTTTCCCAGAGACGCAACATCTCATGGCGCTCGGCCGCGGCAGCGCCTCTTGCCGAAATGGCAAACGTCCGGCTCCTTCTCCCACAAGGAAGGGCCCAGCACTGAAAGCTCTCGCTGCTCTTCACCTACCCTTGGCGCCCAATCTACAGGGACAGCAGCACTGGGGATCTGTGCTTTCCCAGAGACGCAACATCTCATGGCGCTCGGGCACGGCAGAGCCTCTTGCCGAAAACTCAAACGTCCAGCTCCTTCTCCCACAAGGAAGGGCCCAGCCCTGAAAGCTCTTGCTGCTCTTCACGGTGCCTTGGTGCCCTATCTACAGGCACAACAGCAGTGGGGATCTGTGCTTTCCCAGAGACGCAATATCTCATGGCGCTTAGCAGCAGAAGAGCCTCTTGCTGAAAAGGCAAACGTCCGGCTCCTTCTCCCACAAGGAAGGGCCCAGGCCTGAAAGCTCTTGCTGCTCTTCACGGTGCCTTGGCGCCCTATCTACAGGCACAACAGCACTGGGGATCTGTGCTTTCCCAGATACGCAACATCTAATGGCGCTCGGCCGCGGCCGAGCGTCTTGCCGAAAAGGCAAACGTCTGGCTCCTTCTCCCACAAGGAAGGGCCCAGCCCTGTAAGTTCTTGCTGCTCTTCACGGTGCCTTGGCGCCCTATCTACAGGCACAACAGCAGTGGGGATCTGTGCTTTCCCAGAGACGCAACATTTCATGGCGGTGGGCCGCGGCAAAGCCTCTTGCCGAAAAGGCAAACGTCCGGCTCCTTCTCCCACAAGGAAGGGCCCAGCCCTGAAAGCTCTTGCTGCTCTTCACCTACCCTTTGAACCCTATCTACAGGCACAACAGCAGTGGGCATCTCTGCTTTCCCAGGGACGCAACATCTCATGGCGCTCGGCCGCGGCAGAGCCTCTTGCTGAAAAGTCAAACGTCCGGCTCCTTCTGCCACAAGGAAGGGCCCAGCCCTGAAAGCTCTTGCTGCTCTTCACCTACCCTCGGAACCCTATCTACAGGCACAACAGCACTGGGGATCTGTGCTTTCCCAGAGTCGCAACATCTCATGGCGCTTAGCAGCAGAAGAGCCTCTTGCCGAAAAGGCAAACGTCCGGCTCCTTCTCCCACAAGGAAGGGCCCAGCCCTGAAAGCTCTTGCTGCTCTTCACCTACCCTTGGCGCCCTATCTACAGGCACAGCAGCACTGGGGATCTGTGCTTTCCCAGAGACGCAACATCTCATGGCAGTCGACCGCAGCAAAGCCTCTTGCCGAAAAGGCAAACGTCCGGCTCCTTCTCCCACAAGGAAGGGCCCAGCCCTGAAAGCTCTTGCTGCTCTTCACGGTGCCTTGGCGCCCTATCTACAGGCACAACAGCACTGGGGATCTGTGCTTTCCCAGAGACGCAACATCTCATGGCGCTCGGGCACGGCAGAGCCTCTTGCCGAAAACTCAAACGTCCAGCTCCTTCTCCCACAAGGAAGGGCCCAGCCCTGAAAGCTCTTGCTGCTCTTCACGGTGCCTTGGTGCCCTATCTACAGGCACAACAGCAGTGGGGATCTGTGCTTTCCCAGAGACGCAATATCTCATGGCGCTTAGCAGCAGAAGAGCCTCTTGCTGAAAAGGCAAACGTCCGGCTCCTTCTCCCACAAGGAAGGGCCCAGCCCTGAAAGCTCTTGCTGCTCTTCACGGTGCCTTGGCACCCTATCTACAGGCACAACAGCAGTGGGGATCTATGCTTTCCCAGAGACGCAACATCTCATGGCGCTCAGCCGTGGCAGAGCCTTTTGCCGAAAAGGCAAACGTCCGGCTCCTTCTGCCACAAGGAAGGGCCCAGCCCTGAAAGCTCTTGCTGCTCTTCACCTACCCTTTGAACCCTATCTACAGGCACAACAGCAGTGGGCATCTCTGCTTTCCCAGAGACGCAACATCTCATGGCGCTCGGCCGCGGCAGAGCCTCTTGCTGAAAAGTCAAACGTCCGGCTCCTTCTGCCACAAGGAAGGGCCCAGCCCTGAAAGCTCTTGCTGCTCTTCACCTACCCTTGGAACCCTATCTACAGGCACAACAGCACTGGGGATCTGTGCTTTCCCAGAGTCGCAACATCTCATGGCGCTTAGCAGAAGAAGAGCCTCTTGCCGAAAAGGCAAACGTCCGGCTCCTTCTCCCACAAGGAAGGGCCCAGCCCTGAAAGCTCTTGCTGCTCTTCACGGTGCCATAGCGCCCTATCTACAGGCACAACAGCAGTGGGGATCTGTGCTTTCCCAGAGACTCAACATCTCATGGCGCTCGGCCGCGGCACAGCCTCTTGCCGAAAAGGCAAACGTCCGGCTCCTTCTCCCACAAGGAAGGGCCCAGCCCTGAAAGCTCTTGCTGTTCTTCACGGTGCCTTGGCGCCCTATCTACAGGCACAACAACAGTGGGCATCTCTGCTTTCCCAGAGACTCAACATCTCATGGCGCTCGGCCGCGGCAGAGCCTCTTGCCGAAATGGCAAACATCTGTCTCCTTCTCCCACAAGGAAGGGCCCAGCCCTGAAAGCTCTTGCTGCTCTTCACGGTGCCTTGGCACCCTATCTACAGGCACAACAGCAGTGGGGATCTGTGCTTTCCCAGAGACGCAACTTCTCATGGCGCTCGGCTGCGGCAGAGCCTCTTGCCGAAAAGGCAAACGTCCGGCTCCTTCTCCCACAAGGAAGGGCCCAGCCCTGAAAGCTCTTGCTGCTCGCCACGGTGCCTTGGCGCCCTATCTACAGGCACAACAGCACTGGGGATCTGTGCTTTCCCAGAGACGCAACATCTCATGGCGCTCGGCCGCGGCAGAGCCTCTTGCCGAAAAGGCAAACGTCCGGCTCCTTCTCCCACAAGGAAGGGCCCAGCCCTGAAAGCTCTTGCTGCTCTTCACGGTGCCTTGGCGCCCTATCTACAGGCACAACAGCACTGGGGATCTGTGCTTTCCCAGAGACGCAACATCTCATGGCGCTCGGCCGCGGCAGAGCCTCTTGCCGAAAAGGCAAACGTCCGGCTCCTTCTCCCACAAGGAAGGGCCCAGCCCTGAAAGCTCTTGCTGCTCGCCACGGTGCCTTGGCGCCCTATCTACAGGCACAACAGCACTGGGGATCTGTGCTTTCCCAGAGACGCAACATCTCATGGCGCTCGGCAGCGGCAGAGCCTCTTGCCGAAAGGGCAAACGTCCAGCTCCTTCTCCCACAAGGAAGGGCCCAGCCCTGAAAGCTCTTGCTGCTCTTCACGGTGCCTTGGTGCCCTATCTACAGGCACAACAGCAGTGGGCATCTCTGCTTTCCCAGAGACGCAATATCTCATGGCGCTTAGCAGCAGAAGAGCCTCTTGCTGAAAAGGCAAACGTCCGGCTCCTTCTCCCACAAGGAAGGGCCCAGCCCTGAAAGCTCTTGCTGCTCTTCACGGTGCCTTGGCACCCTATCTACAGGCACAACAGCAGTGGGGATCTATGCTTTCCCAGAGACGCAACATCTCATGGCGCTCAGCCGTGGCAGAGCCTTTTGCCGAAAATGCAAACGTCCGGCTCCTTCTGCCACAAGGAAGGGCCCAGCCCTGAAAGCTCTTGCTGCTCTTCACCTACCCTTGGCGCCCTATCTACAGGCACAACAGCAGTGGGGATCTGTGCTTTCCCAGAGACGCAACATCTCATGGCGCTCGGCCGCGGCAGCGCCTCTTGCCGAAAAGGCAAACGTCCGGCTCCTTCTCCCACAAGGAAGGGCCCAGCCCTGAAAGCTCTTGCTGCTCTTCACCTACCCTTGGAACCCTATCTACAGGCACAACAGCACTGGGGATCTGTGCTTTCCCAGAGACGCAACATCTCATGGCGCTCGGCCGCGGCAGAGCCTCTTGCCGAAAAGGCAAACGTCCGGCTCCTTCTCCCACAAGGAAGGGCCCAGTCCTGAAAGCTCTTGCTGCTCTTCACCTACCCTTGGAACCCTATCTACAGGCACAACAGCACTGGCGATCTGTGCTTTCCCAGAGACGCAACATCTCATAGCGCTCGGCAGCGAAAGAGCCTCTTGCCGAAAAGGCAAACGTCCGGCTCCTTCTCCCACAAGGAAGGGCCCAGCCCTGAAAGCTCTTGCTGCTCTTCACCTACCCTTTGAACCCTATCTACAGGCACAACAGCAGTGGGCATCTCTGCTTTCCCAGAGACGCAACATCTCATGGCGCTCGGCCGCGGCAGAGCCTCTTGCTGAAAAGTCAAACGTCCGGCTCCTTCTGCCACAAGGAAGGGCCCAGCCCTGAAAGCTCTTGCTGCTCTTCACCTACCCTTGGAACCCTATCTACAGGCACAACAGCACTGGGGATCTGTGCTTTCCCAGAGTCGCAACATCTCATGGCGCTTAGCAGAAGAAGAGCCTCTTGCCGAAAAGGCAAACGTCCGGCTCCTTCTCCCACAAGGAAGGGCCCAGCCCTGAAAGCTCTTGCTGCTCTTCACCTACCCTTGGCGCCCTATCTACAGGCACAGCAGCACTGGGGATCTGTGCTTTCCCAGAGTCGCAACATCTCATGGCGCTTAGCAGAAGAAGAGCCTCTTGCCGAGAAGGCAAACGTCCGGCTAAATCTCCCACAAGGAAGGGCCAAGCCCTGAAAGCTCTTGCTGCTCTTCACCTACCCTTGGCGCCCTATCTACAGGCACAACAGCACTGGGGATCTGTGCTTTCCCAGAGACGCAACATCTCATGGCGCTCGGCAGCGAAAGAGCCTCTTGCTGAAAAGGCAAACATCCGGCTCCTTCTCCCACAAGGAAGGGCCCAGCCCTGAAAGCTCTTGCTGCTCTTCACCTACCCTTGGCGCCCTATCTACAGGCACAACAGCACTGGGGATCTGTGCTTTCCCAGAGACGCAACATCTCATGGCGCTCGAACGCGGCAGAACATCTTGCCGAAAAGGCAAACGTCCGGCTCCTTCTCCCACAAGGAAGGGCCCAGCCCTGAAAGCTCTTGCTGCTCTTCACCTACCCTTGGCGCCCTATCTACAGGCACAGCAGCACTGGGGATCTGTGCTTTCCCAGAGACGCAACATCTCATGGCAGTCGACCGCAGCAAAGCCTCTTGCCGAAAAGGCAAACGTCCGGCTCCTTCTCCCACAAGGAAGGGCCCAGCCCTGAAAGCTCTTGCTGCTCTTCACGGTGCCTTGGCGCCCTATCTACAGGCACAACAGCACTGGGGATCTGTGCTTTCCCAGAGACGCAACATCTCATGGCGCTCGGGCACGGCAGAGCCTCTTGCCGAAAACTCAAACGTCCAGCTCCTTCTCCCACAAGGAAGGGCCCAGCCCTGAAAGCTCTTGCTGCTCTTCACGGTGCCTTGGTGCCCTATCTACAGGCACAACAGCAGTGGGGATCTGTGCTTTCCCAGAGACGCAATATCTCATGGCGCTTAGCAGCAGAAGAGCCTCTTGCTGAAAAGGCAAACGTCCGGCTCCTTCTCCCACAAGGAAGGGCCCAGCCCTGAAAGCTCTTGCTGCTCTTCACGGTGCCTTGGCACCCTATCTACAGGCACAACAGCAGTGGGGATCTATGCTTTCCCAGAGACGCAACATCTCATGGCGCTCAGCCGTGGCAGAGCCTTTTGCCGAAAATGCAAACGTCCGGCTCCTTCTGCCACAAGGAAGGGCCCAGCCCTGAAAGCTCTTGCTGCTCTTCACCTACCCTTGGCGCCCTATCTACAGGCACAACAGCAGTGGGGATCTGTGCTTTCCCAGAGACGCAACATCTCATGGCGCTCGGCCGCGGCAGCGCCTCTTGCCGAAAAGGCAAACGTCCGGCTCCTTCTCCCACAAGGAAGGGCCCAGCCCTGAAAGCTCTTGCTGCTCTTCACCTACCCTTGGAACCCTATCTACAGGCACAACAGCACTGGGGATCTGTGCTTTCCCAGAGACGCAACATCTCATGGCGCTCGGCCGCGGCAGAGCCTCTTGCCGAAAAGGCAAACGTCCGGCTCCTTCTCCCACAAGGAAGGGCCCAGTCCTGAAAGCTCTTGCTGCTCTTCACCTACCCTTGGAACCCTATCTACAGGCACAACAGCACTGGCGATCTGTGCTTTCCCAGAGACGCAACATCTCATGGCGCTCGGCAGCGAAAGAGCCTCTTGCCGAAAAGGCAAACGTCCGGCTCCTTCTCCCACAAGGAAGGGCCCAGCCCTGAAAGCTCTTGCTGCTCTTCACCTACCCTTTGAACCCTATCTACAGGCACAACAGCAGTGGGCATCTCTGCTTTCCCAGAGACGCAACATCTCATGGCGCTCGGCCGCGGCAGAGCCTCTTGCTGAAAAGTCAAACGTCCGGCTCCTTCTGCCACAAGGAAGGGCCCAGCCCTGAAAGCTCTTGCTGCTCTTCACCTACCCTTGGAACCCTATCTACAGGCACAACAGCACTGGGGATCTGTGCTTTCCCAGAGTCGCAACATCTCATGGCGCTTAGCAGAAGAAGAGCCTCTTGCCGAAAAGGCAAACGTCCGGCTCCTTCTCCCACAAGGAAGGGCCCAGCCCTGAAAGCTCTTGCTGCTCTTCACCTACCCTTGGCGCCCTATCTACAGGCACAGCAGCACTGGGGATCTGTGCTTTCCCAGAGTCGCAACATCTCATGGCGCTTAGCAGAAGAAGAGCCTTTTGCCGAGAAGGCAAACTTCCGGCTAAATCTCCCACAAGGAAGGGCCCAGCCCTGAAAGCTCTTGCTGCTCTTCACCTACCCTTGGCGCCCTATCTACAGGCACAACAGCACTGGGGATCTGTGCTTTCCCAGAGACGCAACATCTCATGGCGCTCGGCAGCGAAAGAGCCTCTTGCTGAAAAGGCTAACATCCGGCTCCTTCTCCCACAAGGAAGGGCCCAGCCCTGAAAGCTCTTGCTGCTCTTCACGGTGCCTTGGCGCCCTATCTACAGGCACAACAGCACTGGGGATCTGTGCTTTCCCAGAGACGCAACATCTCATGGCGCTCTAACGCGGCAGAACATCTTGCCGAAAAGGCAAACGTCCGGCTCCTTCTCCCACAAGGAAGGGCCCAGCCCTGAAAGCTCTTGCTGCTCTTCACGGTGCCTTGGCGCCCTATCTACAGGCACAACAGCACTGGGGATCTGTGCTTTCCCAGATATGCAACATCTCATGGCGCTCGGCCGCGGCAGAGCCTCTTGCCGAGAAGGCAAACGTCCGGCTCCTTCCCCACAAGGAAGGGCCCAGCCCTGAAAGCTCTTGCTGCTCTTCACGGTGCCATAGCGCCCTATCTACAGGCACAACAGCAGTGGGGATCTGTGCTTTCCCAGAGACTCAACATCTCATGGCGCTCGGCCGCGGCACAGCCTCTTGCCGAAAAGGCAAACGTCCGGCTCCTTCTCCCACAAGGAAGGGCCCAGCCCTGAAAGCTCTTGCTGTTCTTCACGGTGCCTTGGCGCCCTATCTACAGGCACAACAACAGTGGGCATCTCTGCTTTCCCAGAGACTCAACATCTCATGGCGCTCGGCCGCGGCAGAGCCTCTTGCCGAAATGGCAAACATCTGTCTCCTTCTCCCACAAGGAAGGGCCCAGCCCTGAAAGCTCTTGCTGCTCTTCACGGTGCCTTGGCACCCTATCTACAGGCACAACAGCAGTGGGGATCTGTGCTTTCCCAGAGACGCAACTTCTCATGGCGCTCGGCTGCGGCAGAGCCTCTTGCCGAAAAGGCAAACGTCCGGCTCCTTCTCCCACAAGGAAGGGCCCAGCCCTGAAAGCTCTTGCTGCTCGCCACGGTGCCTTGGCGCCCTATCTACAGGCACAACAGCACTGGGGATCTGTGCTTTCCCAGAGACGCAACATCTCATGGCGCTCGGCCGCGGCAGAGCCTCTTGCCGAAAAGGCAAACGTCCGGCTCCTTCTCCCACAAGGAAGGGCCCAGCCCTGAAAGCTCTTGCTGCTCTTCACGGTGCCTTGGCGCCCTATCTACAGGCACAACAGCACTGGGGATCTGTGCTTTCCCAGAGACGCAACATCTCATGGCGCTCGGCCGCGGCAGAGCCTCTTGCCGAAAAGGCAAACGTCCGGCTCCTTCTCCCACAAGGAAGGGCCCAGCCCTGAAAGCTCTTGCTGCTCGCCACGGTGCCTTGGCGCCCTATCTACAGGCACAACAGCACTGGGGATCTGTGCTTTCCCAGAGACGCAACATCTCATGGCGCTCGGCAGCGGCAGAGCCTCTTGCCGAAAGGGCAAACGTCCAGCTCCTTCTCCCACAAGGAAGGGCCCAGCCCTGAAAGCTCTTGCTGCTCTTCACGGTGCCTTGGTGCCCTATCTACAGGCACAACAGCAGTGGGCATCTCTGCTTTCCCAGAGACGCAATATCTCATGGCGCTTAGCAGCAGAAGAGCCTCTTGCTGAAAAGGCAAACGTCCGGCTCCTTCTCCCACAAGGAAGGGCCCAGCCCTGAAAGCTCTTGCTGCTCTTCACGGTGCCTTGGCACCCTATCTATAGGCACAACAGCAGTGGGGATCTATGCTTTCCCAGAGACGCAACATCTCATGGCGCTCAGCCGTGGCAGAGCCTTTTGCCGAAAATGCAAACGTCCGGCTCCTTCTGCCACAAGGAAGGGCCCAGCCCTGAAAGCTCTTGCTGCTCTTCACCTACCCTTGGCGCCCTATCTACAGGCACAACAGCAGTGGGGATCTGTGCTTTCCCAGAGACGCAACATCTCATGGCGCTCGGCCGCGGCAGCGCCTCTTGCCGAAAAGGCAAACGTCCGGCTCCTTCTCCCACAAGGAAGGGCCCAGCCCTGAAAGCTCTTGCTGCTCTTCACCTACCCTTGGAACCCTATCTACAGGCACAACAGCACTGGGGATCTGTGCTTTCCCAGAGACGCAACATCTCATGGCGCTCGGCCGCGGCAGAGCCTCTTGCCGAAAAGGCAAACGTCCGGCTCCTTCTCCCACAAGGAAGGGCCCAGCTCTGAAAGCTCCTGATGTTCTTCACCTACCCTTGGAACCCTATCTACAGGCACAACAGCACTGGCGATCTGTGCTTTCCCAGAGACGCAACATCTCATGGCGCTCGGCAGCGAAAGAGCCTCTTGCCGAAAAGGCAAACGTCCGGCTCCTTCTCCCACAAGGAAGGGCCCAGCCCTGAAAGCTCTTGCTGCTCTTCACCTACCCTTTGAACCCTATCTACAGGCACAACAGCAGTGGGCATCTCTGCTTTCCCAGAGACGCAACATCTCATGGCGCTCGGCCGCGGCAGAGCCTCTTGCTGAAAAGTCAAACGTCCGGCTCCTTCTGCCACAAGGAAGGGCCCAGCCCTGAAAGCTCTTGCTGCTCTTCACCTACCCTTGGAACCCTATCTACAGGCACAACAGCACTGGGGATCTGTGCTTTCCCAGAGTCGCAACATCTCATGGCGCTTAGCAGAAGAAGAGCCTCTTGCCGAAAAGGCAAACGTCCGGCTCCTTCTCCCACAAGGAAGGGCCCAGCCCTGAAAGCTCTTGCTGCTCTTCACCTACCCTTGGCGCCCTATCTACAGGCACAGCAGCACTGGGGATCTGTGCTTTCCCAGAGTCGCAACATCTCATGGCGCTTAGCAGAAGAAGAGCCTCTTGCCGAGAAGGCAAACGTCCGGCTAAATCTCCCACAAGGAAGGGCCCAGCCCTGAAAGCTCTTGCTGCTCTTCACCTACCCTTGGCGCCCTATCTACAGGCACAACAGCACTGGGGATCTGTGCTTTCCCAGAGACGCAACATCTCATGGCGCTCGGCAGCGAAAGATCCTCTTGCTGAAAAGGCAAACATCCGGCTCCTTCTCCCACAAGGAAGGGCCCAGCCCTGAAAGCTCTTGCTGCTCTTCACGGTGCCTTGGCGCCCTATCTACAGGCACAACAGCACTGGGGATCTGTGCTTTCCCAGATATGCAACATCTCATGGCGCTCGGCCGCGGCAGAGCCTCTTGCCGAGAAGGCAAAGGTCCGGCTCCTTCCCCACAAGGAAGGGCCCAGCCCTGAAAGCTCTTGCTGCTCTTCACGGTGCCATAGCGCCCTATCTACAGGCACAACAGCAGTGGGGATCTGTGCTTTCCCAGAGACTCAACATCTCATGGCGCTCTGCCGCGGCACAGCCTCTTGCCGAAAAGGCAAACGTCCGGCTCCTTCTCCCACAAGGAAGGGCCCAGCCCTGAAAGCTCTTGCTGTTCTTCACGGTGCCTTGGCGCCCTATCTACAGGCACAACAACAGTGGGCATCTCTGCTTTCACAGAGACTCAACATCTCATGGCGCTCGGCCGCGGCAGAGCCTCTTGCCGAAATGGCAAACCTCTGTCTCCTTCTCCCACAAGGAAGGGCCCAGCCCTGAAAGCTCTTGCTGCTCTTCACGGTGCCTTGGCACCCTATCTACAGGCACAACAGCAGTGGGGATCTGTGCTTTCCCAGAGACGCAACATCTCATGGCGCTCGGCTGCGGCAGAGCCTCTTGCCGAAAAGGCAAACGTCCGGCTCCTTCTCCCACAAGGAAGGGCCCAGCCCTGAAAGCTCTTGCTGCTCGCCACGGTGCCTTGGCGCCCTATCTACAGGCACAACAGCACTGGGGATCTGTGCTTTCCCAGAGACGCAACATCTCATGGCGCTCGGCCGCGGCAGAGCCTCTTGCCGAAAAGGCAAACGTCCGGCTCCTTCTCCCACAAGGAAGGGCCCAGCCCTGAAAGCTCTTGCTGCTCGCCACGGTGCCTTGGCGCCCTATCTACAGGCACAACAGCACTGGGGATCTGTGCTTTCCCAGAGACGCAACATCTCATGGCGCTCGGCCGCGGCAGAGCCTCTTGCCGAAAAGGCAAACGTCCGGCTCCTTCTCCCACAAGGAAGGGCCCAGCCCTGAAAGCTCTTGCTGCTCGCCACGGTGCCTTGGCGCCCTATCTACAGGCACAACAGCACTGGGGATCTGTGCTTTCCCAGAGACGCAACATCTCTAGGCGCTCGGCAGCGAAAAGCCTCTTGCCGAGAAGGCAAACGTCCGACTCCTTCTCCCACAAGGAAGGGCCCAGCCCTGAAAGCTCTTGCTGCTCTTCACCTACCCTTGGCGCCCTATCTACAGGGACAGCAGCACTGGGGATCTGTGCTTTCCCAGAGACGCAACATCTGATGGCGCTCGGCCGCGGCAAAGCCTCTTGCCGAAAAGGAAAACGTCCGGCTCCTTCTCCCACAAGGAAGGGCCCAGCTCTGAAAGCTCTTGCTGCTCTTCACGGTGCCTTGGCGCCCTATCTACAGGCACAACAGCAGTGGGGATCTGTGCTTTCCCAGAGATGCAACATCTCATGGCGCTCGGCCGCGGCAGAGCCTCTTGCCGAAAAGGCAAACGTCCGGCTCCTTCTTCCACAAGGAAGGGCCCAGCCCTGAAAGCTGTTGCTGCTCTTCACGGTGCCTTGGCGCCCTATCTACAGGCACAACAGCACTGGGGATCTGTGCTTTCCCAGAGACGCAACATCTCATGGCGCTCGGGCACGGCAGAGCCTCTTGCCGAAAACTCAAACGTCCAGCTCCTTCTCCCACAAGGAAGGGCCCAGCCCTGAAAGCTCTTGCTGCTCTTCACGGTGCCTTGGTGCCCTATCTACAGGCACAACAGCAGTGGGGATCTGTGCTTTCCCAGAGACGCAATATCTCATGGCGCTTAGCAGCAGAAGAGCCTCTTGCTGAAAAGGCAAACGTCCGGCTCCTTCTCCCACAAGGAAGGGCCCAGCCCTGAAAGCTCTTGCTGCTCTTCACGGTGCCTTGGCACCCTATCTACAGGCACAACAGCAGTGGGGATCTATGCTTTCCCAGAGACGCAACATCTCATGGCGCTCAGCCGCGGCAGAGCCTTTTGCCGAAAAGGCAAACGTCCGGCTCCTTCTGCCACAAGGAAGGGCCCAGCCCTGAAAGCTCTTGCTGCTCTTCACGGTGCCTTGGCACCCTATCTACAGGCACAACAGCAGTGGGGATCTGTGCTTTCCCAGAGACGCAACATCTCATGGTGCTCGGCCGCGGCAGAGCCTCTTGCCGAAAAGGCAAACGTCCGGCTCCTTCTCCCACAAGGAAGGGCCCAGCTCTGAAAGCTCCTGATGTTCTTCACCTACCCTTGGAACCCTATCTACAGGCACAACAGCACTGGCGATCTGTGCTTTCCCAGAGACGCAACATCTCATGGCGCTCGGCAGCGAAAGAGCCTCTTGCCGAAAAGGCAAACGTCCGGCTCCTTCTCCCACAAGGAAGGGCCCAGCCCTGAAAGCTCTTGCTGCTCTTCACCGTGCCTTGGCGCCCTATCTACAGGCACAACAGCAGTGGGGATCTGTGCTTTCCCAGAGACGCAACATCTCATGGCGCTCGGCCGCGGCAGAGCCTCTTGCCGAAAAGGCAAACGTCCGGCTCCTTCTCCCACAAGGAAGGCCCAGCCCTGAAAGCTCTTGCTGCTCTTCACGGTGCCTTGGCGCCCTATCTACAGGCACAACAGCACTGGCGATCTGTGCTTTCCCAGATACGCAACATCTAATGGCGCTCGGCCGCGGCAGAGCGTCTTGCCGAAAAGGCAAACGTCAGGCTCCTTCTCTCACAAGGAAGGGCCCAGCCCTGTAAGTTCTTGCTGCTCTTCACGGTGCCTTGGCGCCCTATCTACAGGCACAACAGCACTGGGGATCTGTGCTTTCCCAGAGACGCAACATTTCATGGCGGTGGGCCGCGGCAAAGCCTCTTGCCGAAAAGGCAAACGTCCGGCTCCTTCTCCCACAAGGAAGGGCCCAGCCCTGAAAGCTCTTGCTGCTCTTCACCTACCCTCGGAACCCTATCTACAGGCACAACAGCAGTGGGCATCTCTGCTTTCCCAGAGACGCAACATCTCAT
>NW_026293243.1:0-108960 GCF_026419915.1 Harpia harpyja | reverse complement strand
AAAGCTGTTGCTGCTCTTCAAGGTGCCTTGGCGCCCTATCTACAGGAACAACAGCACTGGGGATCTGTGCTTTCCCAGACACGCAACATCTCATGGCGCTCGGCCGCGGCAGAGCCTCTTGCCGAAAAGGCAAACGTCCGGCTCCTTCTCCCACAGGGAAGGGCCCAGCCCTGAAAGCTGTTGCTGCTCTTCACGGTGCCTTGCCACCCTATGTACAGGCACAACAGCACTGGGGATCAGGGCTTTCCCAGAGACGCAACATCTCATGGCGCTCGGCCACGGCAGAGCCTCTTGCCGAAAAGGCAAACGTCCGGCTCCTTCTGCCACAGGGTAACGCCCAGGCCTGATAGCTGTTGCTGCTCTTCACCTAACCTTGGTGCCCTATCTACAGGCACAACGGCACTGGGGATCTGGGCTTTCCCAGAGACGCAACATCTCATGGCGCTCGGCCCGCGGCAGAGCCTCTTGCCGAAAAGGCAAACGTCCGGCTCCTTCTGCCCCAGGGAAGGGCCCAGCCCTGATAGCTGTTGCTGCTCTTCACGGTGCCTTGGCGCCCTATCTACAGGCACAACAGCACTGGGGATCTGGGCTTTCCCAGAGACGCAACATCTCATGGCGCTCGGCCACGGCAGAGCCTCTTGCCGAAAAGGCAAACGTCCGGCTCCTTCTGCCCCAGGGAAGGGCCCAGCCCTGAAAGCTGTTGCTGCTCTTCACGGTGTCTTGGTGCCCTATCTACAGGCACAACAGCACTGGGGATCTGGCCTTTCCCAGAGACGCAACATCTCATGGCGCTCGGCCACGGCAGAGCCTCTTGCCGAAAAGGCAAACGTCTGGCTCCTTCTCCCACAGGGAAGGGCCCAGCCCTGAAAGCTGTTGCTGCTCTTCACGGTGCCTTGGTGCCCTATCTACAGGCACAACAGCACTGGGGATCTGGGCTTTCCCAGAGACTCAACATCTCATGGCGCTCGGCCGCGGCAGAGCCTCTTGCCGAAAAGGCAAACGTCCGGCTCCTTCTGCCCCAGGGAAGGGCCCAGCCCTGAAAGCTGTTGCTGCTCTTCACGGTGCCTTGGTGCCCTATCTACAGGCACAACAGCACTGGGGATCTGGGCTTTCCCAGAGACGCAACATCTCATGGCGCTCGGCCGCGGCAGAGCCTCTTGCCGAAAAGGCAAACATCCTACTCCTTCTGCCCCAGGGAAGGGCCCAGCCCTGAAAGCTGTTGCTGCTCTTCACGGTGCCTTGGTGCCCTATCTACAGGCACAACAGCACTGGGGATCTGTGCTTTCCCAGAGACGAAACATCTCATGGCACTCGGCCACAGCAGAGCCTCTTGCCGAAAAGGCAAACGTCCGGCTCCTTCTCCCACAGGGAAGGGCCCAGCCCTGAAAGCTGTTGATGCTCTTCACCTAACCTTGGTGCCCTATCTACAGGCACAACGGCACTGGGGATCTGGGCTTTCCCAGAGACGCAACATCTCATGGCGCTCGGCCGCGGCAGAGCCTCTTGCCGAAAAGGCAAACGTCCGGCTCCTTCTGCCCCAGGGAAGGGCCCAGCCCTGAAAGCTGTTGCTGCTCTTCACGGTGCCTTGGCGCCCTATCTACAGGCACAACAGCACTGGGGATCTGTGCTTTCCCAGAGACGCAACATCTCATGGCGCTCGGCCACGGCAGAGCCTCTTGCCGAAAAGGCAAACGTCCGGCTCCTTCTCCCACAGGGAAGGGCCCAGCCCTGAAAGCTGTTGCTGCTCTTCACGGTGCCTTGGTGCCCTATCTACAGGCACAACAGCACTGGGCATCTGGGCTTTCCCAGAGACGCAACATCTCATGGCGCTTGGCCGCGGCAGAGCCTCTTGCCGAAAAGGCAAACGTCCGGCTCCTTCTCCCACAGGGAAATGCCCAGGCCTGAAAGCTGTTGCTGCTCTTCACTGTGCCTTGGCACCCTATCTACAGGCACAACGGCACTGGGGATCTGGGCTTTCCCAGAGACGCAACATCTCATGGCGCTCGGCCGCGGCAGAGCCTCTTGCCGAAAAGGCAAACGTCCGGCTCCTTCTGCCCCAGGGAAGGGCCCAGCCCTGAAAGCTGTTGCTGCTCTTCATGGTGCCTTGGCGCCCTATCTACAGGCACAACAGCACTGGGGATCTGGGCTTTCCCAGAGACGCAACATCTCATGGCGCTCGGCCGCGGCAGAGCCTCTTGCCGAAAAGGCAAACATCCGGCTCCTTCTGCCACAGGGAAGGGCCCAGCCCTGAAAGCTGTTGCTGCTCTTCACGGTGTCTTGGTGCCCTATCTACAGGCACAACAGCACTGGGGATCTGGCCTTTCCCAGAGACGCAACATCTCATGGCGCTCGGCCACGGCAGAGCCTCTTGCCGAAAAGGCAAACGTCTGGCTCCTTCTCCCACAGGGAAGGGCCCAGCCCTGAAAGCTGTTGCTGCTCTTCACGGTGCCTTGGTGCCCTATCTACAGGCACAACAGCACTGGGGATCTGGGATTTCCCAGAGACTCAACATCTCATGGCGCTCGGCCGCGGCAGAGCCTCTTGCCGAAAAGGCAAACGTCCGGCTCCTTCTGCCCCAGGGAAGGGCCCAGCCCTGAAAGCTGTTGCTGCTCTTCACGGTGCCTTGGTGCCCTATCTACAGGCACAACAGCACTGGGGATCTGGGCTTTCCCAGAGACGCAACATCTCATGGCGCTCGGCCGCGGCAGAGCCTCTTGCCGAAAAGGCAAACATCCTGCTCCTTCTGCCCCAGGGAAGGGCCCAGCCTTGAAAGCTGTTGCTGCTCTTCACGGTGCCTTGGCGCCCTATCTACAGGCACAACAGCACTGGGGATCTGTGCTTTCCCAGAGACGCAACATCTCATGGCGCTCGGCCACGGCAGAGCCTCTTGCCGAAAAGGCAAACGTCCGGCTCCTTCTGCCACAGGGTAACGCCCAGGCCTGATAGCTGTTGCTGCTCTTCACCTAACCTTGGTGCCCTATCTACAGGCACAACGGCACTGGGGATCTGGGCTTTCCCAGAGACGCAACATCTCATGGCGCTCGGCCGCGGCAGAGCCTCTTGCCGAAAAGGCAAACGTCCGGCTCCTTCTGCCCCAGGGAAGGGCCCAGCCCTGATAGCTGTTGCTGCTCTTCACGGTGCCTTGGCGCCCTATCTACAGGCACAACAGCACTGGGGATCTGGGCTTTCCCAGAGACGCAACATCTCATGGCGCTCGGCCACGGCAGAGCCTCTTGCCGAAAAGGCAAACGTCCGGCTCCTTCTGCCCCAGGGAAGGGCCCAGCCCTGAAAGCTGTTGCTGCTCTTCACGGTGCCTTGGTGCCCTATCTACAGGCAAAACAGCACTGGGGATCTGGGCTTTCCCAGAGACGCAACATCTCATGGCGCTCGGCCGCGGCAGAGCCTCTTGCCGAAAAGGCAAACATCCTACTCCTTCTGCCCCAGGGAAGGGCCCAGCCCTGAAAGCTGTTGCTGCTCTTCACGGTGCCTTGGCGCCCTATCTACAGGCACAACAGCACTGGGGATCTGTGCTTTCCCAGAGACGCAACATCTCATGGCGCTCGGCCGCGGCAGAGCCTCTTGCCGAAAAGGCAAACGTCCGGCTCCTTCTTCAACAGCGAAGGGCCCAGCCCTGAAAGCTGTTGCTGCTCTTCACGGTGCCTTGGTGCCCTATCTACAGGCACAACAGCACTGGGGATCTGGGCTTTCCCAGAGACTCAACATCTCATGGCGCTCGGCTGCGGCAGAACCTCTTGCCGAAAAGGCAAACGTCCGGCTCCTTCTCCCACAGGGAAATGCCCAGCCCTGAAAGCTGTTGCTGGTCTTCACGGTGCCTTGGCACCCTATCTACAGGCACAACGGCACTGGGGATCTGGGCTTTCCCAGAGACGCAACATCTCATGGCACTCGGCCGCGGCAGAGCCTCTTGCCGAAAAGGCAAACGTCCGGCTCCTTCTGCCCCAGGGAAGGGCCCAGCCCTGAAAGCTGTTGCTGATCTTCACGGTGCCTTGGTGCCCTATCTACAGGCACAACAGCACTGGGGATCTGGGCTTTCCCAGAGACGCAACATCTCATGGCGCTCGGCCGCGGCAGAGCCTCTTGCCAAAAAGGCAAACGTCCGGCTCCTTCTCCCACAGGGAAGGGCCCAGCCCTGAAAGCTGTTGCTGCTCTTCACGGTGCCTTGGCGCCCTATCTACAGGCACAACAGCACTGGGGATCTGTGCTTTCCCAGAGACGCAACATCTCATGGCGCTCGGCCACGGCAGATCCTCTTGCCGAAAAGGCAAACGTCTGGCTCCTTCTCCCACAGGGAAGGGCCCAGCCCTGAAAGCTGTTGCTGCTCTTCACGGTGCGTTGGCGCCCTATCTACAGGCACAACAGCACTGGGCATCTGGGCTTTCCCAGAGACGCAACATCTCATGGCGCTTGGCCGCGGCAGAGCCTCTTGCCGAAAAGGCAAACGTCCGGCTCCTTCTCCCACAGGGAAATGCCCAGGCCTGAAAGCTGTTGCTGCTCTTCACTGTGCCTTGGCACCCTATCTACAGGCACAACGGCACTGGGGATCTGGGCTTTCCCAGAGACGCAACATCTCATGGCGCTCGGCCGCGGCAGAGCCTCTTGCCGAAAAGGCAAACGTCCGGCTCCTTCTGCCCCAGGGAAGGGCCCAGCCCTGAAAGCTGTTGCTGCTCTTCACGGTGCCTTGGCGCCCTATCTACAGGCACAACAGCACTGGGGATCTGGGCTTTCCCAGAGACGCAACATCTCATGGCGCTCGGCCGCGGCAGAGCCTCTTGCCGAAAAGGCAAACATCCGGCTCCTTCTGCCCCAGGGAAGGGCCCAGCCCTGAAAGCTGTTGCTGCTCTTCACGGTGTCTTGGTGCCCTATCTACAGGCACAACAGCACTGGGGATCTGGCCTTTCCCAGAGACGCAACATCTCATGGCGCTCGGCCACGGCAGAGCCTCTTGCCGAAAAGGCAAACGTCTGGCTCCTTCTCCCACAGGGAAGGGCCCAGCCCTGAAAGCTGTTGCTGCTCTTCACGGTGCCTTGGTGCCCTATCTACAGGCACAACAGCACTGGGGATCTGGGCTTTCCCAGAGACTCAACATCTCATGGCGCTCGGCCGCGGCAGAGCCTCTTGCCGAAAAGGCAAACGTCCGGCTCCTTCTGCCCCAGGGAAGGGCCCAGCCCTGAAAGCTGTTGCTGCTCTTCACGGTGCCTTGGTGCCCTATCTACAGGCAAAACAGCACTGGGGATCTGGGCTTTCCCAGAGACGCAACATCTCATGGCGCTCGGCCGCGGCAGAGCCTCTTGCCGAAAAGGCAAACATCCTGCTCCTTCTGCCCCAGGGAAGGGCCCAGCCTTGAAAGCTGTTGCTGCTCTTCACGGTGCCTTGGCGCCCTATCTACAGGCACAACAGCACTGGGGATCTGTGCTTTCCCAGAGACGAAACATCTCATGGCGCTCGGCCACGGCAGAGCCTCTTGCCGAAAAGGCAAACGTCCGGCTCCTTCTGCCACAGGGTAACGCCCAGGCCTGATAGCTGTTGCTGCTCTTCACCTAACCTTGGTGCCCTATCTACAGGCACAACGGCACTGGGGATCTGGGCTTTCCCAGAGACGCAACATCTCATGGCGCTCGGCCGCGGCAGAGCCTCTTGCCGAAAAGGCAAACGTCCGGCTCCTTCTGCCCCAGGGAAGGGCCCAGCCCTGAAAGCTGTTGCTGCTCTTCACGGTGCCTTGGTGCCCTATCTACAGGCAAAACAGCACTGGGGATCTGGGCTTTCCCAGAGACGCAACATCTCATGGCGCTCGGCCGCGGCAGAGCCTCTTGCCGAAAAGGCAAACATCCTGCTCCTTCTGCCCCAGGGAAGGGCCCAGCCTTGAAAGCTGTTGCTGCTCTTCACGGTGCCTTGGCGCCCTATCTACAGGCACAACAGCACTGGGGATCTGTGCTTTCCCAGAGACGAAACATCTCATGGCGCTCGGCCACGGCAGAGCCTCTTGCCGAAAAGGCAAACGTCCGGCTCCTTCTGCCACAGGGTAACGCCCAGGCCTGATAGCTGTTGCTGCTCTTCACCTAACCTTGGTGCCCTATCTACAGGCACAACGGCACTGGGGATCTGGGCTTTCCCAGAGACGCAACATCTCATGGCGCTCGGCCGCGGCAGAGCCTCTTGCCGAAAAGGCAAACGTCCGGCTCCTTCTGCCCCAGGGAAGGGCCCAGCCCTGATAGCTGTTGCTGCTCTTCACGGTGCCTTGGCGCCCTATCTACAGGCACAACAGCACTGGGGATCTGGGCTTTCCCAGAGACGCAACATCTCATGGCGCTCGGCCACGGCAGAGCCTCTTGCCGAAAAGGCAAACGTCCGGCTCCTTCTGCCCCAGGGAAGGGCCCAGCCCTGAAAGCTGTTGCTGCTCTTCACGGTGCCTTGGTGCCCTATCTACAGGCAAAACAGCACTGGGGATCTGGGCTTTCCCAGAGACGCAACATCTCATGGCGCTCGGCCGCGGCAGAGCCTCTTGCCGAAAAGGCAAACATCCTACTCCTTCTGCCCCAGGGAAGGGCCCAGCCCTGAAAGCTGTTGCTGCTCTTCACGGTGCCTTGGCGCCCTATCTACAGGCACAACAGCACTGGGGATCTGTGCTTTCCCAGAGACGCAACATCTCATGGCGCTCGGCCGCGGCAGAGCCTCTTGCCGAAAAGGCAAACGTCCGGCTCCTTCTTCAACAGCGAAGGGCCCAGCCCTGAAAGCTGTTGCTGCTCTTCACGGTGCCTTGGTGCCCTATCTACAGGCACAACAGCACTGGGGATCTGGGCTTTCCCAGAGACTCAACATCTCATGGCGCTCGGCCGCGGCAGAACCTCTTGCCGAAAAGGCAAACGTCCGGCTCCTTCTCCCACAGGGAAATGCCCAGCCCTGAAAGCTGTTGCTGGTCTTCACGGTGCCTTGGCACCCTATCTACAGGCACAACGGCACTGGGGATCTGGGCTTTCCCAGAGACGCAACATCTCATGGCACTCGGCCGCGGCAGAGCCTCTTGCCGAAAAGGCAAACGTCCGGCTCCTTCTGCCCCAGGGAAGGGCCCAGCCCTGAAAGCTGTTGCTGCTCTTCACGGTGCCTTGGTGCCCTATCTACAGGCACAACAGCACTGGGGATCTGGGCTTTCCCAGAGACGCAACATCTCATGGCGCTCGGCCGCGGCAGAGCCTCTTGCCAAAAAGGCAAACGTCCGGCTCCTTCTCCCACAGGGAAGGGCCCAGCCCTGAAAGCTGTTGCTGCTCTTCACGGTGCCTTGGCGCCCTATGTACAGGCACAACAGCACTGGGGATCTGTGCTTTCCCAGAGACGCAACATCTCATGGCGCTCGGCCACGGCAGATCCTCTTGCCGAAAAGGCAAACGTCTGGCTCCTTCTCCCACAGGGAAGGGCCCAGCCCTGAAAGCTGTTGCTGCTCTTCACGGTGCGTTGGCGCCCTATCTACAGGCACAACAGCACTGGGCATCTGGGCTTTCCCAGAGACGCAACATCTCATGGCGCTTGGCCGCGGCAGAGCCTCTTGCCGAAAAGGCAAACGTCCGGCTCCTTCTCCCACAGGGAAATGCCCAGGCCTGAAAGCTGTTGCTGCTCTTCACTGTGCCTTGGCACCCTATCTACAGGCACAACGGCACTGGGGATCTGGGCTTTCCCAGAGACGCAACATCTCATGGCGCTCGGCCACGGCAGAGCCTCTTGCCGAAAAGGCAAACGTCCGGCTCCTTCTGCCCCAGGGAAGGGCCCAGCCCTGAAAGCTGTTGCTGCTCTTCACGGTGCCTTGGCGCCCTATCTACAGGCACAACAGCACTGGGGATCTGGGCTTTCCCAGAGACGCAACATCTCATGGCGCTCGGCCGCGGCAGAGCCTCTTGCCGAAAAGGCAAACATCCGGCTCCTTCTGCCCCAGGGAAGGGCCCAGCCCTGAAAGCTGTTGCTGCTCTTCACGGTGTCTTGGTGCCCTATCTACAGGCACAACAGCACTGGGGATCTGGCCTTTCCCAGAGACGCAACATCTCATGGCGCTCGGCCACGGCAGAGCCTCTTGCCGAAAAGGCAAACGTCTGGCTCCTTCTCCCACAGGGAAGGGCCCAGCCCTGAAAGCTGTTGCTGCTCTTCACGGTGCCTTGGTGCCCTATCTACAGGCACAACAGCACTGGGGATCTGGGCTTTCCCAGTGACTCAACATCTCATGGCGCTCGGCCGCGGCAGAGCCTCTTGCCGAAAAGGCAAACGTCCGGCTCCTTCTGCCCCAGGGAAGGGCCCAGCCCTGAAAGCTGTTGCTGCTCTTCACGGTGCCTTGGTGCCCTATCTACAGGCAAAACAGCACTGGGGATCTGGGCTTTCCCAGAGACGCAACATCTCATGGCGCTCGGCCGCGGCAGAGCCTCTTGCCGAAAAGGCAAACATCCTGCTCCTTCTGCCCCAGGGAAGGGCCCAGCCTTGAAAGCTGTTGCTGCTCTTCACGGTGCCTTGGCGCCCTATCTACAGGCACAACAGCACTGGGGATCTGTGCTTTCCCAGAGACGAAACATCTCATGGCGCTCGGCCACGGCAGAGCCTCTTGCCGAAAAGGCAAACGTCCGGCTCCTTCTGCCACAGGGTAACGCCCAGGCCTGATAGCTGTTGCTGCTCTTCACCTAACCTTGGTGCCCTATCTACAGGCACAACGGCACTGGGGATCTGGGCTTTCCCAGAGACGCAACATCTCATGGCGCTCGGCCGCGGCAGAGCCTCTTGCCGAAAAGGCAAACGTCCGGCTCCTTCTGCCCCAGGGAAGGGCCCAGCCCTGAAAGCTGTTGCTGCTCTTCACGGTGCCTTGGCGCCCTATCTACAGGCATAACAGCACTGGGGATCTGGGCTTTCCCAGAGACGCAACATCTCATGGCGCTCGGCCACGGCAGAGCCTCTTGCCGAAAAGGCAAACGTCCGGCTCCTTCTGCCCCAGGGAAGGGCCCAGCCCTGAAAGCTGTTGCTGCTCTTCACGGTGCCTTGGTGCCCTATCTACAGGCAAAACAGCACTGGGGATCTGGGCTTTCCCAGAGACGCAACATCTCATGGCGCTCGGCCTCGGCAGAGCCTCTTGCCGAAAAGGCAAACATCCTACTCCTTCTGCCCCAGGGAAGGGCCCAGCCCTGAAAGCTGTTGCTGCTCTTCACGGTGCCTTGGCGCCCTATCTACAGGCACAACAGCACTGGGGATCTGTGCTTTCCCAGAGACGCAACATCTCATGGCGCTCGGCCGCGGCAGAGCCTCTTGCCGAAAAGGCAAACGTCCGGCTCCTTCTTCAACAGCGAAGGGCCCAGCCCTGAAAGCTGTTGCTGCTCTTCACGGTGCCTTGGCACCCTATGTACAGGCACAACAGCACTGGGTATCAGGGCTTTCCCAGAGACGCAACATCTCATGGCGCTCGGCCACGGCAGAGCCTCTTGCCGAAAAGGCAAACGTCTGGCTCCTTCTGCCCCAGGGAAGGGCCCAGTCCTGAAAGCTGTTGCTGCTCTTCACGGTGCCTTGGCACCCTATCTACAGGCACACCGGCACTGGAGATATGGGCTTTCCCAGAGACGCAACATCTCATGGCGCTCGGCCGCGGCAGAGCCTCTTGCCGAAAAGGCAAACGTCTGGCTCCTTCTCCCACAGGGAAGGGCCCAGCCCTGAAAGCTGTTGCTGCTCTTCACGGTGCCTTGGCGCCCTATCTACAGGCACAACAGCACTGGGGATCTGTGCTTTCCCAGAGACGCAACATCTCATGGCGCTCGGCCGCGGCAGAGCCTCTTGCCGAAAAGGCAAACGTCCGGCTCCTTCTCCCACAGGGAAGGGCCCAGCCCTGAAAGCTGTTGCTGCTCTTCACGGTGCCTTGGCGCCCTATCTACAGGCACAACAGCACTGGGGATCTGTGCTTTCCCAGAGACGCAACATCTCATGGCGCTCGGCCGCGGCAGAGCCTCTTGCCGAAAAGGCAAACGTCCGGCTCCTTCTCCAACAGCGAAGGGCCCAGCCCTGAAAGCTGTTGCTGCTCTTCACGGTGCCTTGGCACCCTATGTACAGGCACAACAGCACTGGGTATCAGGGCTTTCCCAGAGACGCAACATCTCATGGCGCTCGGCCACGGCAGAGCCTCTTGCCGAAAAGGCAAACGTCTGGCTCCTTCTCCCACAGGGAAATGCCCAGCCCTGAAAGCTGTTGCTGCTCTTCACGGTGCCTTGGCACCCTATCTACAGGCACACCGGCACTGGAGATATGGGCTTTCCCAGAGACGCAACATCTCATGGCGCTCGGCCGCGGCAGAGCCTCTTGCCGAAAAGGCAAATGTCCGGCTCCTTCTCCCACAGGGAAGGGCCCAGCCCTGAAATCTGTTGCTGCTCTTCACGGTGCCTTGGCACCCTATGTACAGGCACAACAGCACTGGGCATCTGGGCTTTCCCAAAGACGCAACATCTCATGGCGCTCGGCCACGGCAGAGCCTCTTGCCGAAAAGGCAAACGTCCGGCTCCTTCTGCCCCAGGGAAGGGCCCAGCCCTGAAAGCTGTTGCTGCTCTTCACGGTGCCTTGGCGCCCTATCTACAGGCACAACAGCACTGGGGATCTGGGCTTTCCCAGAGACGCAACATCTCATGGCGCTCGGCCGCGGCAGAGCCTCTGGCCGAAAAGGCAAACGTCCGGCTCCTTCTCCAACAGGGAAGGGCCCAGCCCTGAAAGCTGTTGCTGCTCTTCACGGTGCCTTGGCGCCCTATCTACAGGCACAACAGCACTGGGGATCTGGGCTTTCCCAGAGACGCAACATCTCATGGCGCTCGGCCGCGGCAGAGCCTCTTGCCGAAAAAGCAAACGTCCGGCTCCTTCTCCCACAGGGAAGGGCCCAGCCCTGAAAGCTGTTGCTGCTCTTCACCTAACCTTGGTGCCCTATCTACAGTCACAACGGCACTGGGGATCTGGGCTTTCCCAGAGACGCAACATCTCATGGCGCTCGGCCGCGGCAGAGCCTCTTGCCGAAAAGGCAAACATCCGGCTCCTTCTGCCCCAGGGAAGGGCCCAGCCCTGAAAGCTGTTGCTGCTCTTCACGGTGCCTTGGCGCCCTATCTACAGGCACAACAGCACTGGAGATATGGGCTTTCCCAGAGACGCAACATCTCATGGCGCTCGGCCACGGCAGAGCCTCTTGCCGAAAAGGCAAACGTCCGGCTCCTTCTCCCACAGGGAAATGCCCAGCCCTGAAAGCTGTTGCTGCTCTTCACGGTGCCTTGGTGCCCTATCTACAGGCACAACAGCACTGGAGATATGGGCTTTCCCAGAGACGCAACATCTCATGGCGCTCGGCCGCGGCAGAGCCTCTTGCCGAAAAGGCAAACATCCGGCTCCTTCTGCCCCAGGGAAGGGCCCAGCCCTGAAAGCTGTTGCTGCTCTTCACGGTGCCTTGGCGCCCTATCTACAGGCACAACAGCACTGGGGATCTGTGCTTTCCCAGAGACGAAACATCTCATGGCGCTCGGCCACGGCAGAGCCTCTTGCCGAAAAGGCAAACGTCTGGCTCCTTCTCCCACAGGGAAGGGCCCAGCCCTGAAAGCTGGTGCTGCTCTTCACGGTGCCTTAGTGCCCTATCTACAGGCACAACAGCACTGGGGATCTGTGCTTTCCCAGAGACGCAACATCTCATGGCGCTCGGCCGCGGCAGAGCCTCTTGCCGAAAAGGCAAACGTCCGGCTCCTTCTCCCACAGGGAAATGCCCAGCCCTGAAAGCTGTTGCTGCTCTTCACGGTGCCTTGGCACCCTATGTACAGGCACAACAGCACTGGGGATCAGGGCTTTCCCAGAGACGCAACATCTCATGGCGCTCGGCCACGGCAGAGCCTCTTGCCGAAAAGGCAAACGTCTGGCTCCTTCTCCCACAGGGCAGGGCCCAGGCCTGAAAGCTTTTGCTGCTCTTCACGGTGCCTTGGCGCCCTATCTACAGGCACAACAGCACTGGGCATCTGGGCTTTCCCAGAGACTCAACATCTCATGGCGCTCGGCCGCGGCAGAGCCTCTTGCCGAAAAGGCAAACGTCCCGCTCCTTCTCCCACAGGGAAATGCCCAGCCCTGAAAGCTGTTGCTGCTCTTCACGGTGCCTTGGCACCCTATCTACAGGCACAACGGCACTGGGGATCTGGGCTTTCCCAGAGACGCAACATCTCATGGCGCTCGGCCGCGGCAGAGCCTCTTGCCGAAAAGGCAAACATCCGGCTCCTTCTGCCCCAGGGAAGGGCCCAGCCCTGAAAGCTGTTGCTGCTCTTCACGGTGCCTTGGCGCCCTATCTACAGGCACAACAGCACTGGGGATCTGTGCTTTCCCAGAGACGCAACATCTCATAGTGCTCGGCCACGGCAGAGCCTCTTGCCGAAAAGGCAAACGTCCGGCTCCTTCTCCCACAGGGAAGGGCCCAGCCCTGAAAGCTGTTGCTGCTCTTCACGGTGCCTTGGCGCCCTATGTACAGGCACAACAGCACTGGGGATCTGTGCTTTCCCAGAGACGCAACATCTCATGGCGCTCGGCCACGGCAGAGCCTCTTGCCGAAAAGGCAAACGTCCGGCTCCTTCTCCCACAGGGAAGGGCCCAGCCCTGAAAGCTGTTGCTGCTCTTCACGGTGCCTTGGCACCCTATGTACAGGCACAACAGCACTGGGCATCTGGGCTTTCCCAGAGACGCAACATCTCATGGCGCTCGGCCACGGCAGAGCCTCTTGCCGAAAAGGCAAACGTCCGGCTCCTTCTCCCACAGGGAAATGCCCAGCCCTGAAAGCTGTTGCTGCTCTTCACGGTGCCTTGGTGCCCTATCTACAGGCACAACAGCACTGGAGATATGGGCTTTCCCAGAGACGCAACATCTCATGGCGCTCGGCCGCGGCAGAGCCTCTTGCCGAAAAGGCAAACATCCGGCTCCTTCTGCCCCAGGGAAGGGCCCAGCCCTGAAAGCTGTTGCTGCTCTTCACGGTGCCTTGGCGCCCTATCTACAGGCACAACAGCAGTGGGGATCTGTGCTTTCCCAGAGACGAAACATCTCATGGCGCTCGGCCACGGCAGAGCCTCTTGCCGAAAAGGCAAACGTCCGGCTCCTTCTCCCACAGTGAAGGGCCCAGCCCTGAAAGCTGGTGCTGCTCTTCACGGTGCCTTAGTGCCCTATCTACAGGCACAACAGCACTGGGGATCTGTGCTTTCCCAGAGACGCAACATCTCATGGCGCTCGGCCGCGGCAGAGCCTCTTGCCGAAAAGGCAAACGTCCGGCTCCTTCTGCCCCAGGGAAATGCCCAGCCCTGAAAGCTGTTGCTGCTCTTCACGGTGCCTTGGCACCCTATCTACAGGCACAACGGCACTGGGGATCTGGGCTTTCCCAGAGACGCAACATCTCATGGCGCTCGGCCGCGGCAGAGCCTCTTGCCGAAAAGGCAAACGTCCGGCTCCTTCTGCCCCAGGGAAGGGCCCAGCCCTGAAAGCTGTTGCTGCTCTTCACGGTGCCTTGGTGCCCTATCTACAGGCAAAACAGCACTGGGGATCTGGGCTTTCCCAGAGACGCAACATCTCATGGCGCTCGGCCGCGGCAGAGCCTCTTGCCGAAAAGGCAAACATCCTGCTCCTTCTGCCCCAGGGAAGGGCCCAGCCTTGAAAGCTGTTGCTGCTCTTCACGGTGCCTTGGCGCCCTATCTACAGGCACAACAGCACTGGGGATCTGTGCTTTCCCAGAGACGAAACATCTCATGGCGCTCGGCCACGGCAGAGCCTCTTGCCGAAAAGGCAAACGTCCGGCTCCTTCTGCCACAGGGTAACGCCCAGGCCTGATAGCTGTTGCTGCTCTTCACCTAACCTTGGTGCCCTATCTACAGGCACAACGGCACTGGGGATCTGGGCTTTCCCAGAGACGCAACATCTCATGGCGCTCGGCCGCGGCAGAGCCTCTTGCCGAAAAGGCAAACGTCCGGCTCCTTCTGCCCCAGGGAAGGGCCCAGCCCTGAAAGCTGTTGCTGCTCTTCACGGTGCCTTGGCGCCCTATCTACAGGCATAACAGCACTGGGGATCTGGGCTTTCCCAGAGACGCAACATCTCATGGCGCTCGGCCACGGCAGAGCCTCTTGCCGAAAAGGCAAACGTCCGGCTCCTTCTGCCCCAGGGAAGGGCCCAGCCCTGAAAGCTGTTGCTGCTCTTCACGGTGCCTTGGTGCCCTATCTACAGGCAAAACAGCACTGGGGATCTGGGCTTTCCCAGAGACGCAACATCTCATGGCGCTCGGCCGCGGCAGAGCCTCTTGCCGAAAAGGCAAACATCCTACTCCTTCTGCCCCAGGGAAGGGCCCAGCCCTGAAAGCTGTTGCTGCTCTTCACGGTGCCTTGGCGCCCTATCTACAGGCACAACAGCACTGGGGATCTGTGCTTTCCCAGAGACGCAACATCTCATGGCGCTCGGCCGCGGCAGAGCCTCTTGCCGAAAAGGCAAACGTCCGGCTCCTTCTTCAACAGCGAAGGGCCCAGCCCTGAAAGCTGTTGCTGCTCTTCACGGTGCCTTGGCACCCTATGTACAGGCACAACAGCACTGGGTATCAGGGCTTTCCCAGAGACGCAACATCTCATGGCGCTCGGCCACGGCAGAGCCTCTTGCCGAAAAGGCAAACGTCTGGCTCCTTCTGCCCCAGGGAAGGGCCCAGTCCTGAAAGCTGTTGCTGCTCTTCACGGTGCCTTGGCACCCTATCTACAGGCACACCGGCACTGGAGATATGGGCTTTCCCAGAGACGCAACATCTCATGGCGCTCGGCCGCGGCAGAGCCTCTTGCCGAAAAGGCAAACGTCCGGCTCCTTCTCCCACAGGGAAGGGCCCAGCCCTGAAAGCTGTTGCTGCTCTTCACGGTGCCTTGGCGCCCTATCTACAGGCACAACAGCACTGGGGATCTGTGCTTTCCCAGAGACGCAACATCTCATGGCGCTCGGCCGCGGCAGAGCCTCTTGCCGAAAAGGCAAACGTCCGGCTCCTTCTCCCACAGGGAAGGGCCCAGCCCTGAAAGCTGTTGCTGCTCTTCACGGTGCCTTGGCGCCCTATCTACAGGCACAACAGCACTGGGGATCTGTGCTTTCCCAGAGACGCAACATCTCATGGCGCTCGGCCGCGGCAGAGCCTCTTGCCGAAAAGGCAAACGTCCGGCTCCTTCTCCCACAGGGAAGGGCCCAGCCCTGAAAGCTGTTGCTGCTCTTCACGGTGCCTTGGCACCCTATGTACAGGCACAACAGCACTGGGCATCTGGGCTTTCCCAGAGACGCAACATCTCATGGCGCTCGGCCACGGCAGAGCCTCTTGCCGAAAAGGCAAACGTCCGGCTCCTTCTCCCACAGGGAAATGCCCAGCCCTGAAAGCTGTTGCTGCTCTTCACGGTGCCTTGGTGCCCTATCTACAGGCACAACAGCACTGGAGATATGGGCTTTCCCAGAGACGCAACATCTCATGGCGCTCGGCCGCGGCAGAGCCTCTTGCCGAAAAGGCAAACATCCGGCTCCTTCTGCCCCAGGGAAGGGCCCAGCCCTGAAAGCTGTTGCTGCTCTTCACGGTGCCTTGGCGCCCTATCTACAGGCACAACAGCAGTGGGGATCTGTGCTTTCCCAGAGACGAAACATCTCATGGCGCTCGGCCACGGCAGAGCCTCTTGCCGAAAAGGCAAACGTCCGGCTCCTTCTCCCACAGTGAAGGGCCCAGCCCTGAAAGCTGGTGCTGCTCTTCACGGTGCCTTAGTGCCCTATCTACAGGCACAACAGCACTGGGGATCTGTGCTTTCCCAGAGACGCAACATCTCATGGCGCTCGGCCGCGGCAGAGCCTCTTGCCGAAAAGGCAAACGTCCGGCTCCTTCTGCCCCAGGGAAATGCCCAGCCCTGAAAGCTGTTGCTGCTCTTCACGGTGCCTTGGCACCCTATCTACAGGCACAACGGCACTGGGGATCTGGGCTTTCCCAGAGACTCAACATCTCATGGCGCTCGGCCGCGGCAGAGCCTCTTGCCGAAAAGGCAAACGTCCGGCTCCTTCTGCCCCAGGGAAGGGCCCAGCCCTGAAAGCTGTTGCTGCTCTTCACGGTGCCTTGGTGCCCTATCTACAGGCAAAACAGCACTGGGGATCTGGGCTTTCCCAGAGACGCAACATCTCATGGCGCTCGGCCGCGGCAGAGCCTCTTGCCGAAAAGGCAAACATCCTGCTCCTTCTGCCCCAGGGAAGGGCCCAGCCTTGAAAGCTGTTGCTGCTCTTCACGGTGCCTTGGCGCCCTATCTACAGGCACAACAGCACTGGGGATCTGTGCTTTCCCAGAGACGAAACATCTCATGGCGCTCGGCCACGGCAGAGCCTCTTGCCGAAAAGGCAAACGTCCGGCTCCTTCTGCCACAGGGTAACGCCCAGGCCTGATAGCTGTTGCTGCTCTTCACCTAACCTTGGTGCCCTATCTACAGGCACAACGGCACTGGGGATCTGGGCTTTCCCAGAGACGCAACATCTCATGGCGCTCGGCCGCGGCAGAGCCTCTTGCCGAAAAGGCAAACGTCCGGCTCCTTCTGCCCCAGGGAAGGGCCCAGCCCTGAAAGCTGTTGCTGCTCTTCACGGTGCCTTGGCGCCCTATCTACAGGCATAACAGCACTGGGGATCTGGGCTTTCCCAGAGACGCAACATCTCATGGCGCTCGGCCACGGCAGAGCCTCTTGCCGAAAAGGCAAACGTCCGGCTCCTTCTGCCCCAGGGAAGGGCCCAGCCCTGAAAGCTGTTGCTGCTCTTCACGGTGCCTTGGTGCCCTATCTACAGGCAAAACAGCACTGGGGATCTGGGCTTTCCCAGAGACGCAACATCTCATGGCGCTCGGCCGCGGCAGAGCCTCTTGCCGAAAAGGCAAACATCCTACTCCTTCTGCCCCAGGGAAGGGCCCAGCCCTGAAAGCTGTTGCTGCTCTTCACGGTGCCTTGGCGCCCTATCTACAGGCACAACAGCACTGGGGATCTGTGCTTTCCCAGAGACGCAACATCTCATGGCGCTCGGCCGCGGCAGAGCCTCTTGCCGAAAAGGCAAACGTCCGGCTCCTTCTTCAACAGCGAAGGGCCCAGCCCTGAAAGCTGTTGCTGCTCTTCACGGTGCCTTGGCACCCTATGTACAGGCACAACAGCACTGGGTATCAGGGCTTTCCCAGAGACGCAACATCTCATGGCGCTCGGCCACGGCAGAGCCTCTTGCCGAAAAGGCAAACGTCTGGCTCCTTCTGCCCCAGGGAAGGGCCCAGTCCTGAAAGCTGTTGCTGCTCTTCACGGTGCCTTGGCACCCTATCTACAGGCACACCGGCACTGGAGATATGGGCTTTCCCAGAGACGCAACATCTCATGGCGCTCGGCCGCGGCAGAGCCTCTTGCCGAAAAGGCAAACGTCCGGCTCCTTCTCCCACAGGGAAGGGCCCAGCCCTGAAAGCTGTTGCTGCTCTTCACGGTGCCTTGGCGCCCTATCTACAGGCACAACAGCACTGGGGATCTGTGCTTTCCCAGAGACGCAACATCTCATGGCGCTCGGCCGCGGCAGAGCCTCTTGCCGAAAAGGCAAACGTCCGGCTCCTTCTCCCACAGGGAAGGGCCCAGCCCTGAAAGCTGTTGCTGCTCTTCACGGTGCCTTGGCGCCCTATCTACAGGCACAACAGCACTGGGGATCTGTGCTTTCCCAGAGACGCAACATCTCATGGCGCTCGGCCGCGGCAGAGCCTCTTGCCGAAAAGGCAAACGTCCGGCTCCTTCTCCAACAGCGAAGGGCCCAGCCCTGAAAGCTGTTGCTGCTCTTCACGGTGCCTTGGCACCCTATGTACAGGCACAACAGCACTGGGTATCAGGGCTTTCCCAGAGACGCAACATCTCATGGCGCTCGGCCACGGCAGAGCCTCTTGCCGAAAAGGCAAACGTCTGGCTCCTTCTCCCACAGGGAAATGCCCAGCCCTGAAAGCTGTTGCTGCTCTTCACGGTGCCTTGGCACCCTATCTACAGGCACACCGGCACTGGAGATATGGGCTTTCCCAGAGACGCAACATCTCATGGCGCTCGGCCGCGGCAGAGCCTCTTGCCGAAAAGGCAAATGTCCGGCTCCTTCTCCCACAGGGAAGGGCCCAGCCCTGAAATCTGTTGCTGCTCTTCACGGTGCCTTGGCACCCTATGTACAGGCACAACAGCACTGGGCATCTGGGCTTTCCCAAAGACGCAACATCTCATGGCGCTCGGCCACGGCAGAGCCTCTTGCCGAAAAGGCAAACGTCCGGCTCCTTCTGCCCCAGGGAAGGGCCCAGCCCTGAAAGCTGTTGCTGCTCTTCACGGTGCCTTGGCGCCCTATCTACAGGCACAACAGCACTGGGGATCTGGGCTTTCCCAGAGACGCAACATCTCATGGCGCTCGGCCGCGGCAGAGCCTCTGGCCGAAAAGGCAAACGTCCGGCTCCTTCTCCAACAGGGAAGGGCCCAGCCCTGAAAGCTGTTGCTGCTCTTCACGGTGCCTTGGCGCCCTATCTACAGGCACAACAGCACTGGGGATCTGGGCTTTCCCAGAGACGCAACATCTCATGGCGCTCGGCCGCGGCAGAGCCTCTTGCCGAAAAAGCAAACGTCCGGCTCCTTCTCCCACAGGGAAGGGCCCAGCCCTGAAAGCTGTTGCTGCTCTTCACCTAACCTTGGTGCCCTATCTACAGTCACAACGGCACTGGGGATCTGGGCTTTCCCAGAGACGCAACATCTCATGGCGCTCGGCCGCGGCAGAGCCTCTTGCCGAAAAGGCAAACATCCGGCTCCTTCTGCCCCAGGGAAGGGCCCAGCCCTGAAAGCTGTTGCTGCTCTTCACGGTGCCTTGGCGCCCTATCTACAGGCACAACAGCACTGGAGATATGGGCTTTCCCAGAGACGCAACATCTCATGGCGCTCGGCCACGGCAGAGCCTCTTGCCGAAAAGGCAAACGTCCGGCTCCTTCTCCCACAGGGAAATGCCCAGCCCTGAAAGCTGTTGCTGCTCTTCACGGTGCCTTGGTGCCCTATCTACAGGCACAACAGCACTGGAGATATGGGCTTTCCCAGAGACGCAACATCTCATGGCGCTCGGCCGCGGCAGAGCCTCTTGCCGAAAAGGCAAACATCCGGCTCCTTCTCCCCCAGGGAAGGGCCCAGCCCTGAAAGCTGTTGCTGCTCTTCACGGTGCCTTGGCGCCCTATCTACAGGCACAACAGCACTGGGGATCTGTGCTTTCCCAGAGACGAAACATCTCATGGCGCTCGGCCACGGCAGAGCCTCTTGCCGAAAAGGCAAACGTCTGGCTCCTTCTCCCACAGGGAAGGGCCCAGCCCTGAAAGCTGGTGCTGCTCTTCACGGTGCCTTAGTGCCCTATCTACAGGCACAACAGCACTGGGGATCTGTGCTTTCCCAGAGACGCAACATCTCATGGCGCTCGGCCGCGGCAGAGCCTCTTGCCGAAAAGGCAAACGTCCGGCTCCTTCTCCCACAGGGAAATGCCCAGCCCTGAAAGCTGTTGCTGCTCTTCACGGTGCCTTGGCACCCTATGTACAGGCACAACAGCACTGGGGATCAGGGCTTTCCCAGAGACGCAACATCTCATGGCGCTCGGCCACGGCAGAGCCTCTTGCCGAAAAGGCAAACGTCTGGCTCCTTCTCCCACAGGGCAGGGCCCAGGCCTGAAAGCTTTTGCTGCTCTTCACGGTGCCTTGGCGCCCTATCTACAGGCACAACAGCACTGGGCATCTGGGCTTTCCCAGAGACTCAACATCTCATGGCGCTCGGCCGCGGCAGAGCCTCTTGCCGAAAAGGCAAACGTCCCGCTCCTTCTCCCACAGGGAAATGCCCAGCCCTGAAAGCTGTTGCTGCTCTTCACGGTGCCTTGGCACCCTATCTACAGGCACAACGGCACTGGGGATCTGGGCTTTCCCAGAGACGCAACATCTCATGGCGCTCGGCCGCGGCAGAGCCTCTTGCCGAAAAGGCAAACATCCGGCTCCGTCTGCCCCAGGGAAGGGCCCAGCCCTGAAAGCTGTTGCTGCTCTTCACGGTGCCTTGGCGCCCTATCTACAGGCACAACAGCACTGGGGATCTGTGCTTTCCCAGAGACGCAACATCTCATAGTGCTCGGCCACGGCAGAGCCTCTTGCCGAAAAGGCAAACGTCCGGCTCCTTCTCCCACAGGGAAGGGCCCAGCCCTGAAAGCTGTTGCTGCTCTTCACGGTGCCTTGGCGCCCTATGTACAGGCACAACAGCACTGGGGATCTGGGCTTTCCCAGAGACGCAACATCTCATGGCGCTCGGCCACGGCAGAGCCTCTTGCCGAAAAGGCAAACGTCCGGCTCCTTCTCCCACAGGGAAGGGCCCAGCCCTGAAAGCTGTTGCTGCTCTTCCCGGTGCCTTGGCACCCTATGTACAGGCACAACAGCACTGGGCATCTGGGCTTTCCCAGAGACGCAACATCTCATGGCGCTCGGCCACGGCAGAGCCTCTTGCCGAAAAGGCAAACGTCCGGCTCCTTCTCCCACAGGGAAATGCCCAGCCCTGAAAGCTGTTGCTGCTCTTCACGGTGCCTTGGTGCCCTATCTACAGGCACAACAGCACTGGAGATATGGGCTTTCCCAGAGACGCAACATCTCATGGCGCTCGGCCGCGGCAGAGCCTCTTGCCGAAAAGGCAAACATCCGGCTCCTTCTGCCCCAGGGAAGGGCCCAGCCCTGAAAGCTGTTGCTGCTCTTCACGGTGCCTTGGCGCCCTATCTACAGGCACAACAGCAGTGGGGATCTGTGCTTTCCCAGAGACGAAACATCTCATGGCGCTCGGCCACGGCAGAGCCTCTTGCCGAAAAGGCAAACGTCCGGCTCCTTCTCCCACAGTGAAGGGCCCAGCCCTGAAAGCTGGTGCTGCTCTTCACGGTGCCTTAGTGCCCTATCTACAGGCACAACAGCACTGGGGATCTGTGCTTTCCCAGAGACGCAACATCTCATGGCGCTCGGCCGCGGCAGAGCCTCTTGCCGAAAAGGCAAACGTCCGGCTCCTTCTGCCCCAGGGAAATGCCCAGCCCTGAAAGCTGTTGCTGCTCTTCACGGTGCCTTGGCACCCTATCTACAGGCACAACGGCACTGGGGATCTGGGCTTTCCCAGAGACGCAACATCTCATGGCGTTCGGCCGCGGCAGAGCCTCTTGCGGAAAAGGCAAACATCCGGCTCCTTCTGCCCCAGGGAAGGGCCCAGCCCTGAAAGCTGCTGCTGCTCTTCATGGTGCCTTGGCGCCCTATCTACAGGCACAACAGCACTGGGGATCTGTGCTTTCCCAGAGACGAAACATCTCATGGCGCTCGGCCACGGCAGAGCCTGTTGCCGAAAAGGCAAAAGTCTGGCTCCTTCTGCCACAGGGAAACGCCCAGGCCTGAAAGCTGTTGCTGCTCTTCACGGTGCCTTGGTGCCCTATCTACAGGCACAACAGCACTGGGGATCTGGGCTTTCCCAGAGACGCAACATCTCATGGCGCTCGGCCGCGGCAGAGCCTCTTGCCGAAAAGGCAAACGTCCGGCTCCTTCTGCCCCAGGGAAGGGCCCAGCCCTGAAAGCTGTTGCTGCTCTTCACGGTGCCTTGGCGCCCTATCTACAGGCCCAATGGCACTGGGGATCTGGGCTTTCCCAGAGACGCAACATCTCATGGCGCTCGGCCGCGGCAGAGCCTCTTGCCGAAAAGGCAAACGTCTGGCTCCTTCTCCCACAGGGAAGGGCCCAGCCCTGAAAGCTGTTGCTGCTCTTCACGGTGCCTTGGCGCCCTATCTACAGGCCCAATGGCACTGGGGATCTGTGCTTTCCAGAGACGCAACATCTCATGGCGCTCGGCCGCGGCAGAGCCTCTTGCCGAAAAGGCAAACGTCTGGCTCCTTCTGCCCCAGGGAAGGGCCCAGCCCTGAAAGCTGTTGCTGCTCTTCACGGTGCCTTGGCGCCCTATCTACAGGCACAACAGCACTGGGGATCTGTGCTTTCCCAGAGACGCAACATCTCATGGTGCTCGGCCACGGCAGAGCCTCTTGCCGAAAAGGCAAACGTCCGGCTCCTTCTCCCACAGGGAAGGGCCCAGCCCTGAAAGCTGTTGCTGCTCTTCACGGTGCCTTGGCGCCCTATGTACAGGCACAACAGCACTCGGGATCTGTGCTTTCCCAGTGACGCAACATCTCATGGCGCTCGGCCGCGGCAGAGCCTCTTGCCGAAAAGGCAAACGTCCGGCTCCTTCTCCCACAGGGAAGGGCCCAGCCCTGAAATCTGTTGCTGCTCTTCACGGTGCCTTGGCACCCTATGTACAGGCACAACAGCACTGGGCATCTGGGCTTTCCCAAAGACGCAACATCTCATGGCGCTCGGCCACGGCAGAGCCTCTTGCCGAAAAGGCAAACGTCCGGCTCCTTCTGCCACAGGGAAACGCCCAGGCCTGAAAGCTGTTGCTGCTCTTCACGGTGCCTTGGTGCCCTATCTACAGGCACAACAGCACTGGGGATCTGGGCTTTCCCAGAGACGCAACATCTCATGGCGCTCGGCCGCGGCAGAGCCTCTTGCCGAAAAGGCAAACGTCCGGCTCCTTCTCCCACAGGGAAGGGCCCAGCCCTGAAAGCTGTTGCTGCTCTTCACGGTGCCTTGGCGCCCTATCTACAGGCCCAATGGCACTGGGGATCTGGGCTTTCCCAGAGACGCAACATCTCATGGCGCTCGGCCGCGGCAGAGCCTCTTGCCGAAAAGGCAAACGTCTGGCTCCTTCTCCCACAGGGAAGGGCCCAGCCCTGAAAGCTGTTGCTGCTCTTCACGGTGCCTTGGCGCCCTATCTACAGGCCCAATGGCACTGGGGATCTGTGCTTTCCCAGAGACGCAACATCTCATGGCGCTCGGCCGCGGCAGAGCCTCTTGCCGAAAAGGCAAACGTCTGGCTCCTTCTGCCCCAGGGAAATGCCCAGCCCTGAAAGCTGTTGCTGCTCTTCACGGTGTCTTGGTGCCCTATCTACAGGCACAACAGCACTGGGGATCTGGCCTTTCCCAGAGACGCAACATCTCATGGCGCTCGGCCACGGCAGAGCCTCATGCCGAAAAGGCAAACGTCTGGCTCCTTCTCCCACAGGGAAGGGCCCAGCCCTGAAAGCTGTTGCTGCTCTTCACGGTGCCTTGGTGCCCTATCTACAGGCACAACAGCACTGGGGATCTGGGCTTTCCCAGAGACTCAACATCTCATGGCGCTCGGCCGCGGCAGAGCCTCTTGCCGAAAAGGCAAACGTCCGGCTCCTTCTGCCCCAGGGAAGGGCCCAGCCCTGAAAGCTGTTGCTGCTCTTCACGGTGCCTTGGTGCCCTATCTACAGGCACAACAGCACTGGGGATCTGGGCTTTCCCAGAGACGCAACATCTCATGGCGCTCGGCCGCGGCAGAGCCTCTTGCCGAAAAGGCAAACATCCTACTCCTTCTGCCCCAGGGAAGGGCCCAGCCCTGAAAGCTGTTGCTGCTCTTCACGGTGCCTTGGCGCCCTATCTACAGGCACAACAGCACTGGGGATCTGTGCTTTCCCAGAGACGAAACATCTCATGGCGCTCGGCCACGGCAGAGCCTCTTGCCGAAAAGGCAAACGTCCGGCTCCTTCTGCCACAGGGAAACGCCCAGGCCTGATAGCTGTTGCTGCTCTTCACCTAACCTTGGTGCCCTATCTACAGGCACAACGGCACTGGGGATCTGGGCTTTCCCAGAGACGCAACATCTCATGGCGCTCGGCCGCGGCAGAGCCTCTTGCCGAAAAGGCAAACGTCCGGCTCCTTCTTCAACAGCGAAGGGCCCAGCCCTGAAAGCTGTTGCTGCTCTTCACGGTGCCTTGGCGCCCTATCTACAGGCACAACAGCACTGGGGATCTGGGCTTTCCCAGAGACGCAACATCTCATGGCGCTCGGCCGCGGCAGAGCCTCTGGCCGAAAAGGCAAACGTCCGGCTCCTTCTCCAACAGGGAATGGCCCAGCCCTGAAAGCTGTTGCTGCTCTTCACGGTGCCTTGGCACCCTATGTACAGGCACAACAGCACTGGGGATCTGTGCTTTCCCAGAGACGCAACATCTCATGGCGCTCGGCCGCGGCAGAGCCTCTTGCCGAAAAGGCAAACGTCCGGCTCCTTCTGCCCCAGGGAAGGGCCCAGCCCTGAAAGCTGTTGCTGCTCTTAACGGTGTCTTGGTGCCCTATCTACAGGCACAACAGCACTGGGGATCTGGGCTTTTCCAGAGACGCAACATCTCATGGCGCTCGGCCGCGGCAGAGCCTCTTGCCGAAAAGGCAAACATCCTGCTCCTTCTGCCCCAGGGAAGGGCCCAGCCCTGAAAGCTGTTGCTGCTCTTCACGGTGCCTTGGCGCCCTATCTACAGGCACAACAGCACTGGGGATCTGGGCTTTCCCAGAGACGCAACATCTCATGGCGCTCGGCCGCGGCAGAGCCTCTTGCCGAAAAGGCAAACGTCCGGCTCCTTCTCCCACAGGGAAGGGCCCAGCCCTGAAAGCTGTTGCTGCTCTTCACCTAACCTTGGTGCCCTATCTACAGGCACAACGGCAGTGGGGATCTGGGCTTTCCCAGAGACGCAACATCTCATGGCGCTCGGCCGCGGCAGAGCCTCTTGCCGAAAAGGCAAACGTCCGGCTCCTTCTGCCCCAGGGAAGGGCCCAGCCCTGAAAGCTGTTGCTGCTCTTCACGGTGCCTTGGCGCCCTATGTACAGGCACAACAGCACTCGGGATCTGTGTTTCCCAGAGACGCAACATCTCATGGCGCTCGGCCGCGGCAGAGCCTCTGGCCGAAAAGGCAAACGTCCGGCTCCTTCTCCAACAGGGAATGGCCCAGCCCTGAAAGCTGTTGCTGCTCTTCACGGTGCCTTGGCTCCCTATGTACAGGCACAACAGCACTGGGGATCAGGGCTTTCCCAGAGACGAAACATCTCATGGCGCTCGGCCGCGGCAGAGCCTCTTGCCGAAAAGGCAAACGTCTGGCTCCTTCTCCCACAGGGAATGCCCCAGCCCTGAAAGCTGTTGCTGCTCTTCACGGTGCCTTGGTGCCCTATCTACAGGAACAACAGCACTGGGGATCTGGGCTTTCCCAGAGATGCAACATCTCATGGCTCTCGGCCGCGGCAGAGCCTCTTGCCGAAAAGGCAAACGTCGGCTCCTTCTGCCCCAGGTAAGGGCGCAGCCCTGAAAGCTGTTGCTGCTCTTCACCTTGTCTTGGTGCCCTATCTACAAGCACAACAGCACTGGGGATCTGGGCTTTCCCAGAGACGCAACATCTCATGGCGCTCGGCCACGGCAGTGCCTCTTGCCGAAAAGGCAAACGTCCGGCTCCTTCTCCCACAGGGAAGGGCCCAGCCCTGAAAGCTGTTGCTGCTCTTCACGGTGCCTTGGTGCTCTATCTACAGGAACAACAGCACTGGGCATCTGGGCTTTCCCAGAGACGCAACATCTCATGGCGCTCGGCCGCGGCAGAGCCTCTTGCCGAAAAGGCAAACGTCCGGCTCCTTCTCCCACAGGGAATGCCCCAGCCCTGAAAGCTGTTGCTGCTCTTCACGGTGCCTTGGTGCCCTATCTACAGGAACAACAGCACTGGGGATCTGTGCTTTCCCAGAGACGCAACATCTCATGGCGCTCGGCCGCGGCAGAGCCTCTTGCCGAAAAGGCAAACGTCCGGCTCCTTCTGCCCCAGGGAAGGGCCCAGCCCTGAAAGCTGTTGCTGCTCTTAACGGTGTCTTGGTGCCCTATCTACAGGCACAACAGCACTGGGGATCTGGGCTTTTCCAGAGACGCAACATCTCATGGCGCTCGGCCGCGGCAGAGCCTCTTGCCGAAAAGGCAAACGTCCGGCTCCTTCTGCCCCAGGGAAGGGCCCAGCCCTGAAAGCTGTTGCTGCTCTTCACGGTGCCTTGGCGCCCTATCTACAGGCACAACAGCACTGGGGATCTGGGCTTTCCCAGAGACGCAACATCTCATGGCGCTCGGCCGCGGCAGAGCCTCTTGCCGAAAAGGCAAACGTCCGGCTCCTTCTCCCACAGGGAAGGGCCCAGCCCTGAAAGCTGTTGCTGCTCTTCACCTAACCTTGGTGCCCTATCTACAGGCACAACGGCAGTGGGGATCTGGGCTTTCCCAGAGACGCAACATCTCATGGCGCTCGGCCGCGGCAGAGCCTCTTGCCGAAAAGGCAAACGTCCGGCTCATTCTGCCCCAGGGAAGGGCCCAGCCCTGAAAGCTGTTGCTGCTCTTCACGGTGCCTTGGCGCCCTATGTACAGGCACAACAGCACTCGGGATCTGTGTTTCCCAGAGACGCAACATCTCATGGCGCTCGGCCGCGGCAGAGCCTCTGGCCGAAAAGGCAAACGTCCGGCTCCTTCTCCAACAGGGAATGGCCCAGCCCTGAAAGCTGTTGCTGCTCTTCATGGTGCCTTGGCACCCTATGTACAGGCACAACAGCACTGGGGATCAGGGCTTTCCCAGAGACGCAACATCTCATGGCGCTCGGCCACGGCAGAGCCTCTTGCCGAAAAGGCAAACGTCCGGCTCATTCTGCCCCAGGGAAGGGCCCAGCCCTGAAAGCTGTTGCTGCTCTTCACGGTGCCTTGGCGCCCTATGTACAGGCACAACAGCACTCGGGATCTGTGTTTCCCAGAGACGCAACATCTCATGGCGCTCGGCCGCGGCAGAGCCTCTGGCCGAAAAGGCAAACGTCCGGCTCCTTCTCCAACAGGGAATGGCCCAGCCCTGAAAGCTGTTGCTGCTCTTCATGGTGCCTTGGCACCCTATGTACAGGCACAACAGCACTGGGGATCAGGGCTTTCCCAGAGACGCAACATCTCATGGCGCTCGGCCACGGCAGAGCCTCTTGCCGAAAAGGCAAACGTCCGGCTCCTTCTGCCACAGGGAAGGGCCCAGCCCTGAAAGCTGTTGCTGCTCTTCACGGTGCCTTGGCACCCTATGTACAGGCACAACAGCACTGGGCATCTGGGCTTTCCCAGAGACGCAACATCTCATGGCGCTCGGCTGCGGCAGAGCCTCTTGCCGAAAAGGCAAACGTCCGGCTCCTTCTCCCACAGGGAAGGGCCCAGCCCTGAAAGCTGTTGCTGCTCTTCACGGTGCCTTGGTGCCCTATCTACAGGAACAACAGCACTGGGCATCTGGGCTTTCCCAGAGACGCAACATCTCATGGCGCTCGGCCGCGGCAGAGCCTCTTGCCGAAAAGGCAAACGTCCGGCTCCTTCTCCCACAGGGAATGCCCCAGCCCTGAAAGCTGTTGCTGCTCTTCACGGTGCCTTGGTGCCCTATCTACAGGAACAACAGCACTGGGGATCTGGGCTTTCCCAGAGATGCAACATCTCATGGCGCTCGGCCGCGGCAGAGCCTCTTGCCGAAAAGGCAAACGTCGGCTCCTTCTGCCCCAGGTAAGGGCGCAGCCCTGAAAGCTGTTGCTGCTCTTCACCTTGTCTTGGTGCCCTATCTACAGGCACAACAGCACTGGGGATCTGGGCTTTCCCAGAGACGCAACATCTCATGGCGCTCGGCCGCGGCAGAGCCTCTTGCCGAAAAGGCAAACGTCCGGCTCCTTCTCCCACAGGGAAGGGCCCAGCCCTGAAAGCTGTTGCTGCTCTTCACGGTGCCTTGGTGCCCTATCTACAGGAACAACAGCACTGGGCATCTGGGCTTTCCCAGAGACGCAACATCTCATGGCGCTCGGCCGCGGCAGAGCCTCTTGCCGAAAAGGCAAACGTCCGGCTCCTTCTCCCACAGGGAATGCCCCAGCCCTGAAAGCTGTTGCTGCTCTTCACGGTGCCTTGGTGCCCTATCTACAGGAACAACAGCACTGGGCATCTGGGCTTTCACAGAGATGCAACATCTCATGGCGCTCGGCCGCGGCAGAGCCTCTTGCCGAAAAGGCAAACGTCGGCTCCTTCTGCCCCAGGTAAGGGCGCAGCCCTGAAAGCTGTTGCTGCTCTTCACCTTGTCTTGGTGCCCTATCTACAGGCACAACAGCACTGGGGATCTGGGCTTTCCCAGAGACGCAACATCTCATGGCGCTCGGCCGCGGCAGAGCCTCTTGCCGAAAAGGCAAACGTCCGGCTCCTTCTCCCACAGGGAAGGGCCCAGCCCTGAAAGCTGTTGCTGCTCTTCACGGTGCCTTGGTGCCCTATCTACAGGAACAACAGCACTGGGGATCTGGGCTTTCCCAGAGACGCAACATCTCATGGCGCTCGGCCGCGGCAGAGCCTCTTGCCGAAAAGGCAAACGTCCGGCTCCTTCTGCCCCAGGGAAGGGCCCAGCCCTGAAAGCTGTTGCTGCTCTTCACGGTGCCTTGGTGCCCTATCTACAGGCACAACAGCAGTGGAGATATGGGCTTTCCCAGAGACGCAACATCTCATGGCGCTCGGCCGCGGCAGAGCCTCTTGCCGAAAAGGCAAACGTCCGGCTCCTTCTCCCACAGGGAAGGGCCCAGCCCTGAAAGCTGTTGCTGCTCTTCACGGTGCTTGGCGCCCTCTCTACAGGAACAACAGCACTGGGCATCTGAGCTTTCCCAGAGACGCAACATCTCATGGCGCTCGGCCGCGGCAGAGCCTCTTGCAGAAAAGCATTCGTCCGGCTCCTTCTCCCACAGGGAAGGGCCCAGCCCTGAAAGCTGTTGCTGCTCTTCACGGTGCCTTGGCACCCTATGTACAGGCACAACAGCACTGGGGATCAGGGCTTTCCCAGAGACGCAACATCTCATGGCGCTCGGCCGCGGCAGAGCCTCTTGCCGAAAAGGCAAACGTCTGGCTCCTTCTCCCACAGGGAAGGGCCCAGCCCTGAAAGCTGGTGCTGCTCTTCACGGTGCCTTGGCGCCCTATCTACAGGCACAACAGCACTGGGGATCTGGGCTTTCCCAGAGACGCAACATCTCATGGCGCTCGGCCGCGGCAGAGCCTCTTGCCGAAAAGGAAAACATCCGGCTCATTCTCCCACAGGGAAATGCCCAGCCCTGAAAGCTGTTGCTGCTCTTCACGGTGCCTTGGCACCCTATCTACAGGCACAACAGCACTGGGGATCTGGGCTTTCCCAGAGACGCAACATCTCATGGCGCTCGGCCGCGGCAGAGCCTCTTGCCGAAAAGGCAAACGTCCGACTCCTTCTGCCCCAGGGAAGGGCCCAGCCCTGAAAGCTGTTGCTGCTCTTCACGGTGCCTTGGTGCCCTATCTACAGGAACAACAGCACTGGGGATCTGGGCTTTTCCAGAGACGCAACATCTCATGGCGCTCGGCCGCGGCAGAGCCTCTTGCCGAAAAGGCAAACGTCCGGCTCATTCTCCCACAGGGAAGGGCCCAGCCCTGAAAGCTGTTGCTGCTCTTCACGGTGCCTTGGCACCCTATCTACAGGCACAACGGCACTGGGGATCTGGGCTTTCCCAGAGACGCAACATCTCATGGCGCTCGGCCACGGCAGAGCCTCTTGCCGAAAAGGCAAACGTCCGGCTCCTTCTCCCACAGGGAAGCGCCCAGCCCTGAATGCTGTTGCTGCTCTTCACGGTGCCTTGACGCCCTATCTACAGGCACAACAGCACTGGGGATCTGTGCTTTCCCAGAGACGCAACATCTCATGGCGCTCGGCCGCGGCAGAGCCTCTTGCCGAAAAGGCAAACGTCTGGCTCCTTCTGCCCCAGGGAAGGGCCCAGCCCTGAAAGCTGTTGCTGCTCTCCACGGTGCCTTGGCACCCTATGTACAGGCACAACAGCACTGGGGATCAGGGCTTTCCCAGAGACGCAACATCTCATGGCGCTCGGCCACGGCAGAGCCTATTGCCGAAAAGGCAAACGTCTGGCTCCTTCTCCCACAGGGAAGGGCCCAGCCCTGAAAGCTGTTGCTGCTCTTCATGGTGCCTTGGCGCCCTATCTACAGGCACAACAGCACTGGGGATCTGGGCTTTCCCAGAAACGCAACATCTCATGGTGCTCGGCCGCGGCAGAGCCTCTTGCTGAAAAGGCAAACGTCCGGCTCCTTCTGCCATAGGGAAACGCCCAGGCCTGATAGCTGTTGCTGCTCTTCACGGTGCCTTGGTGCCCTATCTACAGGCACAACAGCACTGGGGATCTGTGCTTTCCCAGAGACGAAACATCTCATGGCGCTCGGCCGCGGCAGAGCCTCTTGCCGAAAAGGCAAACGTCCGGCTCCTTCTGCCACAGGGAAACGCCCAGGCCTGAAAGCTGTTGCTGCTCTTCACGGTGCCTTGGTGCCCTATCTACAGGCACAACAGCACTGGGGATCTGGGCTTTCCCAGAGACGCAACATCTCATGGCGCTCGGCCGCGGCAGAGCCTCTTGCCGAAAAGGCAAACGTCGGCTCCTTCTGCCCCAGGGAAGGGCCCAGCCCTGAAAGCTGTTGCTGCTCTTCACCTTGTCTTGGTGCCCTATCTACAGGCACAACAGCACTGGGGATCTGGGCTTTCCCAGAGACGCAACATCTCATGGCGCTCGGCCACGGCAGAGCCTCTTGCCGAAAAGGCAAACGTCCGGCTCCTTCTGCCACAGGGAAACGCCCAGCCCTGAAAGCTGTTGCTGCTCTTCACGGTGCCTTGGCGCCCTATCTACAGGCACAACAGCACTGGAGATATGCGCTTTCCCAGAGACGCAACATCTCATGGCGCTCGGCCGCGGCAGAGCCTCTTGCCGAAAAGGCAAACGTCCGGCTCCTTCTGCCCCAGGGAAGGGCGCAGCCCTGAAAGCTGTTGCTGCTCTTCACGGTGCCTTGGTGCCCTATCAACATGCACAACAGCACTGGGGATCTGGGCTTTCCCAGAGACGCAACATCTCATGGCGTTCGGCCGCGGCAGAGCCTCTTGCCGAAAAGGCAAACGTCCGGCTCCTTCTCCCACAGGGAAGGGCCCAGCCCTGAAAGCTGTTGCTGCTCTTCACGGTGCCTTGGCACCCTACCTACAGGCACAATGGTACTGGGCATCTGGGCTTTCCCAGAGACGCAACATCTCATGGCGCAGGCCGCGGCAGAGCCTCTTGCCGAAAAGGCAAACGTCCGGCTCCTTCTCCCACAGGGAAGGGCCCAGCCCTGAAAGCTGTTGCTGCTCTTAACGGTGTCTTAGTGCCCTATCTACAGGCACAACAGCAATGGGGATCTGGGCTTTCCCAGAGACGCAACATCTCATGGCGCTCGGCCACGGCAGAGCCTGTTGCCGAAAAGGCAAACGTCCGGCTCCTTCTGCCACAGGGAAACGCCCAGCCCTGAAAGCTGTTGCTGCTCTTCACGGTGCCTTGGCGCCCTATCTACAGGCACAACAGCACTGGAGATATGGGCTTTCCCAGAGACGCAACATCTCATGGCGCTCGGCCGCGGCAGAGCCTCTTGCCGAAAAGGCAAACGTCCGGCTCCTTCTGCCCCAGGGAAATGCCCAGCCCTGAAAGCTGTTGCTGCTCTTCACGGTGCCTTGGTGCCCTATCAACATGCACAACAGCACTGGGGATCTGGGCTTTCCCAGAGACGCAACATCTCATGGCGCTCGGCCGCGGCAGAGCCTCTTGCCGAAAAGGCAAACGTCCGGCTCCTTCTCCCACAGGGAAGGGCCCAGCCCTGAAAGCTGTTGCTGCTCTTCACGGTGCCTTGGTGCCCTATCTACAGGAACAACAGCACTGGGGATCTGGGCTTTCCCAGAGACGCAACATCTCATGGCGCTCGGCCGCGGCAGAGCCTCTTGCCGTAAAGGCAAACGTCCGGCTCCTTCTGCCCCAGGGAAGGGCCCAGCCCTGAAAGCTGTTGCTGCTCTTCACGGTGCCTTGGTGCCCTATCTACAGGCACAACAGCAGTGGAGATATGGGCTTTCCCAGAGACGCAACATCTCATGGCGCTCGGCCGCGGCAGAGCCTCTTGCCGAAAAGGCAAACGTCCGGCTCCTTCTCCCATAGGGAAGGGCCCAGCCCTGAAAGCTGTTGCTGCTCTTCACGGTGCCTTGGCGCCCTCTCTACAGGAACAACAGCACTGGGCATCTGGGCTTTCCCAGAGACGCAACATCTCATGGCGCTCGGCCGCGGCAGAGCCTCTTGCAGAAAAGCATTCGTCCGGCTCCTTCTCCCACAGGGAAGGGCCCAGCCCTGAAAGCTGTTGCTGCTCTTCACGGTGCCTTGGCACCCTATGTACAGGCACAACAGCACTGGGGATCAGGGCTTTCCCAGAGACGCAACATCTCATGGCGCTCGGCCGCGGCAGAGCCTCTTGCCGAAAAGGCAAACGTCTGGCTCCTTCTCCCACAGGGAAGGGCCCAGCCCTGAAAGCTGGTGCTGCTCTTCACGGTGCCTTGGCGCCCTATCTACAGGCACAACAGCACTGGGGATCTGGGCTTTCCCAGAGACGCAACATCTCATGGCGCTCGGCCGCGGCAGAACCTCTTGCCGAAAAGGAAAACATCCGGCTCATTCTCCCACAGGGAAATGCCCAGCCCTGAAAGCTGTTGCTGCTCTTCACGGTGCCTTGGCACCCTATCTACAGGCACAACAGCACTGGGGATCTGGGCTTTCCCAGAGACGCAACATCTCATGGCGCTCGGCCGCGGCAGAGCCTCTTGCCGAAAAGGCAAACGTCCGGCTCCTTCTCCCACAGGGAAGGGCCCAGCCCTGAAAGCTGTTGCTGCTCTTCACGGTGTCTTGGTGCCCTATCTACAGGCACAACAGCAATGGGGATCTGGGCTTTCCCAGAGACGCAACATCTCATGGCGCTCGGCCACGGCAGAGCCTGTTGCCGAAAAGGCAAACGTCCGGCTCCTTCTGCCACAGGGAAACGCCCAGCCCTGAAAGCTGTTGCTGCTCTTCACGGTGCCTTGGCGCCCTATCTACAGGCACAACAGCACTGGAGATATGGGCTTTCCCAGAGACGCAACATCTCATGGCGCTCGGCCGCGGCAGAGCCTCTTGCCGAAAAGGCAAACGTCCGGCTCCTTCTGCCCCAGGGAAATGCCCAGCCCTGAAAGCTGTTGCTGCTCTTCACGGTGCCTTGGTGCCCTATCAACATGCACAACAGCACTGGGGATCTGGGCTTTCCCAGAGACGCAACATCTCATGGCGCTCGGCCGCGGCAGAGCCTCTTGCCGAAAAGGCAAACGTCCGGCTCCTTCTCCCACAGGGAAGGGCCCAGCCCTGAAAGCTGTTGCTGCTCTTCACGGTGCCTTGGTGCCCTATCTACAGGAACAACAGCACTGGGGATCTGGGCTTTCCCAGAGACGCAACATCTCATGGCGCTCGGCCGCGGCAGAGCCTCTTGCCGTAAAGGCAAACGTCCGGCTCCTTCTGCCCCAGGGAAGGGCCCAGCCCTGAAAGCTGGTGCTGCTCTTCACGGTGCCTTGGCGCCCTATCTACAGGCACAACAGCACTGGGGATCTGGGCTTTCCCAGAGACGCAACATCTCATGGCGCTCGGCCGCGGCAGAACCTCTTGCCGAAAAGGAAAACATCCGGCTCATTCTCCCACAGGGAAATGCCCAGCCCTGAAAGCTGTTGCTGCTCTTCACGGTGCCTTGGCACCCTATCTACAGGCACAACAGCACTGGGGATCTGGGCTTTCCCAGAGACGCAACATCTCATGGCGCTCGGCCGCGGCAGAGCCTCTTGCCGAAAAGGCAAACGTCCGGCTCCTTCTGCCACAGGGAAACGCCCAGGCCTGAAAGCTGTTGCTGCTCTTCACGGTGCCTTGGCACCCTATCTACAGGCACAACAGCACTGGAGATATGGGCTTTCCCAGAGACGCAACATCTCATGGCGCTCGGCCGCGGCAGAGCCTCTTGCCGAAAAGGCAAACGTCCGGCTCCTTCTGCCCCAGGGAAGGGCCCAGCCCTGAAAGCTGTTGCTGCTCTTCACGGTGCCTTGGTGCCCTATCTACAGGCACAACAGCACTGGGGATCTGGGCTTTCCCAGAGACGCAACATCTCATGGCGCTCGGCCGCGGCAGAGCCTCTTGCCGAAAAGGCAAACGTCCGGCTCCTTCTGCCCCAGGGAAGGGCCCAGCCCTGAAAGCTGTTGCTGCTCTTCACGGTGCCTTGGTGCCCTATCTACAGGAACAACAGCACTGGGCATCTGGGCTTTCCCAGAGATGCAACATCTCATGGCGCTCGGCCGCGGCAGAGCCTCTTGCCGAAAAGGCAAACGTCGGCTCCTTCTGCCCCAGGGAAGGGCCCAGCCCTGAAAGCTGTTGCTGCTCTTCACCTTGTCTTGGTGCCCTATCTACAGGCACAACAGCACTGGGGATCTGGGCTTTCCCAGAGACGCAACATCTCATGGCGCTCGGCCACGGCAGAGCCTCTTGCCGAAAAGGCAAACGTCCGGCTCCTTCTGCCACAGGGAAACGCCCAGCCCTGAAAGCTGTTGCTGCTCTTCACGGTGCCTTGGCGCCCTATCTACAGGCACAACAGCACTGGAGATATGGGCTTTCCCAGAGACGCAACATCTCATGGCGCTCGGCCGCGGCAGAGCCTCTTGCCGAAAAGGCAAACGTCCGGCTCCTTCTGCCCCAGGGAAGGGCGCAGCCCTGAAAGCTGTTGCTGCTCTTCACGGTGCCTTGGTGCCCTATCAACATGCACAACAGCACTGGGGATCTGGGCTTTCCCAGAGACGCAACATCTCATGGCGTTCGGCCGCGGCAGAGCCTCTTGCCGAAAAGGCAAACGTCCGGCTCCTTCTCCCACAGGGAAGGGCCCAGCCCTGAAAGCTGTTGCTGCTCTTCACGGTGCCTTGGCACCCTACCTACAGGCACAATGGCACTGGGCATCTGTGCTTTCCCAGAGACGCAACATCTCATGGCGCAGGCCGCGGCAGAGCCTCTTGCCGAAAAGGCAAACGTCCGGCTCCTTCTCCCACAGGGAAGGGCCCAGCCCTGAAAGCTGTTGCTGCTCTTAACGGTGTCTTGGTGCCCTATCTACAGGCACAACAGCACTGGGGATCTGGGCTTTCCCAGAGACGCAACATCTCATGGCGCTCGGCCACGGCAGAGCCTGTTGCCGAAAAGGCAAACGTCCGGCTCCTTCTGCCACAGGGAAACGCCCAGCCCTGAAAGCTGTTGCTGCTCTTCACGGTGCCTTGGCGCCCTATCTACAGGCACAACAGCACTGGAGATATGGGCTTTCCCAGAGACGCAACATCTCATGGCGCTCGGCCGCGGCAGAGCCTCTTGCAGAAAAGCATTCGTCCGGCTCCTTCTCCCACAGGGAAGGGCCCAGCCCTGAAAGCTGTTGCTGCTCTTCACGGTGCCTTGGCACCCTATGTACAGGCACAACAGCACTGGGGATCAGGGCTTTCCCAGAGACGCAACATCTCATGGCGCTCGGCCGCGGCAGAGCCTCTTGCCGAAAAGGCAAACGTCTGGCTCCTTCTCCCACAGGGAAGGGCCCAGCCCTGAAAGCTGGTGCTGCTCTTCACGGTGCCTTGGCGCCCTATCTACAGGCACAACAGCACTGGGGATCTGGGCTTTCCCAGAGACGCAACATCTCATGGCGCTCGGCCGCGGCAGAGCCTCTTGCCGAAAAGGAAAACATCCGGCTCATTCTCCCACAGGGAAATGCCCAGCCCTGAAAGCTGTTGCTGCTCTTCACGGTGCCTTGGCACCCTATCTACAGGCACAACAGCACTGGGGATCTGGGCTTTCCCAGAGACGCAACATCTCATGGCGCTCGGCCGCGGCAGAGCCTCTTGCCGAAAAGGCAAACGTCCGACTCCTTCTGCCCCAGGGAAGGGCCCAGCCCTGAAAGCTGTTGCTGCTCTTCACGGTGCCTTGGTGCCCTATCTACAGGAACAACAGCACTGGGGATCTGGGCTTTTCCAGAGACGCAACATCTCATGGCGCTCGGCCGCGGCAGAGCCTCTTGCCGAAAAGGCAAACGTCCGGCTCATTCTCCCACAGGGAAGGGCCCAGCCCTGAAAGCTGTTGCTGCTCTTCACGGTGCCTTGGCACCCTATCTACAGGCACAACGGCACTGGGGATCTGGGCTTTCCCAGAGACGCAACATCTCATGGCGCTCGGCCACGGCAGAGCCTCTTGCCGAAAAGGCAAACGTCCGGCTCCTTCTCCCACAGGGAAGCGCCCAGCCCTGAAAGCTGGTGCTGCTCTTCACGGTGCCTTGGCGCCCTATCTACAGGCACAACAGCACTGGGGATCTGTGCTTTCCCAGAGACGCAACATCTCATGGCGCTCGGCCGCGGCAGAGCCTCTTGCCGAAAAGGCAAACGTCTGGCTCCTTCTCCCACAGGGAAGGGCCCAGCCCTGAAAGCTGTTGCTGCTCTTCACGGTGCCTTGGCACCCTATGTACAGGCACAACAGCACTGGGGATCAGGGCTTTCCCAGAGACGCAACATCTCATGGCGCTCGGCCACGGCAGAGCCTATTGCCGAAAAGGCAAACGTCTGGCTCCTTCTCCCACAGGGAAGGGCCCAGCCCTGAAAGCTGTTGCTGCTCTTCATGGTGCCTTGGCGCCCTATCTACAGGCACAACAGCACTGGGGATCTGGGCTTTCCCAGAAACGCAACATCTCATGGTGCTCGGCCGCGGCAGAGCCTCTTGCTGAAAAGGCAAACGTCCGGCTCCTTCTGCCATAGGGAAACGCCCAGGCCTGATAGCTGTTGCTGCTCTTCATGGTGCCTTGGTGCCCTATCTACAGGCACAACAGCACTGGGGATCTGTGCTTTCGCAGAGACGAAACATCTCATGGCGCTCGGCCGCGGCAGAGCCTCTTGCCGAAAAGGCAAACGTCCGGCTCCTTCTGCCACAGGGAAACGCCCAGCCCTGAAAGCTGTTGCTGCTCTTCATGGTGCCTTGGCGCCCTATCTACAGGCACAACAGCACTGGAGATATGGGCTTTCCCAGAGACGCAACATCTCATGGCGCTCGGCCGCGGCAGAGCCTCTTGCCGAAAAGGCAAACGTCCGGCTCCTTCTGCCCCAGGGAAGGGCCCAGCCCTGAAAGCTGTTGCTGCTCTTCACGGTGCCTTGGTGCCCTATCTACAGGCACAACAGCACTGGGGATCTGGGCTTTCCCAGAGACGCAACATCTCATGGCGCTCGGCCGCGGCAGAGCCTCTTGCCGAAAAGGCAAACGTCCGGCTCCTTCTGCCCCAGGGAAGGGCCCAGCCCTGAAAGCTGTTGCTGCTCTTCACGGTGCCTTGGTGCCCTATCTACAGGAACAACAGCACTGGGCATCTGGGCTTTCCCAGAGATGCAACATCTCATGGCGCTCGGCCGCGGCAGAGCCTCTTGCCGAAAAGGCAAACGTCGGCTCCTTCTGCCCCAGGGAAGGGCCCAGCCCTGAAAGCTGTTGCTGCTCTTCACCTTGTCTTGGTGCCCTATCTACAGGCACAACAGCACTGGGGATCTGGGCTTTCCCAGAGACGCAACATCTCATGGCGCTCGGCCACGGCAGAGCCTCTTGCCGAAAAGGCAAACGTCCGGCTCCTTCTGCCACAGGGAAACGCCCAGCCCTGAAAGCTGTTGCTGCTCTTCACGGTGCCTTGGCGCCCTATCTACAGGCACAACAGCACTGGAGATATGGGCTTTCCCAGAGACGCAACATCTCATGGCGCTCGGCCGCGGCAGAGCCTCTTGCCGAAAAGGCAAACGTCCGGCTCCTTCTGCCCCAGGGAAGGGCGCAGCCCTGAAAGCTGTTGCTGCTCTTCACGGTGCCTTGGTGCCCTATCAACATGCACAACAGCACTGGGGATCTGGGCTTTCCCAGAGACGCAACATCTCATGGCGTTCGGCCGCGGCAGAGCCTCTTGCCGAAAAGGCAAACGTCCGGCTCCTTCTCCCACAGGGAAGGGCCCAGCCCTGAAAGCTGTTGCTGCTCTTCACGGTGCCTTGGCACCCTACCTACAGGCACAATGGCACTGGGCATCTGTGCTTTCCAACAGACGCAACATCTCATGGCGCAGGCCGCGGCAGAGCCTCTTGCCGAAAAGGCAAACGTCCGGCTCCTTCTCCCACAGGGAAGGGCCCAGCCCTGAAAGCTGTTGCTGCTCTTAACGGTGTCTTGGTGCCCTATCTACAGGCACAACAGCACTGGGGATCTGGGCTTTCCCAGAGACGCAACATCTCATGGCGCTCGGCCACGGCAGAGCCTCTTGCCGAAAAGGCAAACGTCCGGCTCCTTCTGCCACAGGGAAACGCCCAGCCCTGAAAGCTGTTGCTGCTCTTCACGGTGCCTTGGCGCCCTATCTACAGGCACAACAGCACTGGAGATATGGGCTTTCCCAGAGACGCAACATCTCATGGCGCTCGGCCGCGGCAGAGCCTCTTGCCGAAAAGGCAAACGTCCGGCTCCTTCTGCCCCAGGGAAGGGCGCAGCCCTGAAAGCTGTTGCTGCTCTTCACGGTGCCTTGGTGCCCTATCAACATGCACAACAGCACTGGGGATCTGGGCTTTCCCAGAGACGCAACATCTCATGGCGTTCGGCCGCGGCAGAGCCTCTTGCCGAAAAGGCAAACGTCCGGCTCCTTCTCCCACAGGGAAGTGCCCAGCCCTGAAAGCTGTTGCTGCTCTTCATGGTGCCTTGGCACCCTACCTACAGGCACAATGGCACTGGGCATCTGTGCTTTCCCAGAGACGCAACATCTCATGGCGCAGGCCGCGGCAGAGCCTCTTGCCGAAAAGGCAAACGTCCGGCTCCTTCTCCCACAGGGAAGGGCCCAGCCCTGAAAGCTGTTGCTGCTCTTAACGGTGTCTTGGTGCCCTATCTACAGGCACAACAGCACTGGGGATCTGGGCTTTCCCAGAGACGCAACATCTCATGGCGCTCGGCCACGGCAGAGCCTGTTGCCGAAAAGGCAAACGTCCGGCTCCTTCTGCCACAGGGAAACGCCCAGCCCTGAAAGCTGTTGCTGCTCTTCACGGTGCCTTGGCGCCCTATCTACAGGCACAACAGCACTGGAGATATGGGCTTTCCCAGAGACGCAACATCTCATGGCGCTCGGCCGCGGCAGAGCCTCTTGCCGAAAAGGCAAACGTCCGGCTCCTTCTCCCACAGGGAAGGGCCTAGCCCTGAAAGCTGTTGCTGCTCTTCACGGTGCCTTGGCACCCTACCTACAGGCACAATGGCACTGGGCATCTGTGCTTTCCCAGAGACGCAACATCTCATGGCGCAGGCCGCGGCAGAGCCTCTTGCCGAAAAGGCAAACGTCCGGCTCCTTCTCCCACAGGGAAGGGCCCAGCCCTGAAAGCTGTTGCTGCTCTTAACGGTGTCTTGGTGCCCTATCTACAGGCACAACAGCACTGGGGATCTGGGCTTTCCCAGAGACGCAACATCTCATGGCGCTCGGCCACGGCAGAGCCTGTTGCCGAAAAGGCAAACGTCCGGCTCCTTCTGCCACAGGGAAACGCCCAGCCCTGAAAGCTGTTGCTGCTTTTCACGGTGCCTTGGCGCCCTATCTACAGGAAAACAGCACTGGGGATCTGGGCTTTCCCAGAGACGCAACATCTCATGGCGCTCGGCCGCGGCAGAGCCTCTTGCCGAAAAGGCAAACGTCCGGCTCCTTCTGCCCCAGGGAAGGGCGCAGCCCTGAAAGCTGTTGCTGCTCTTCACGGTGCCTTGGTGCCCTATCTACAGGAACAACAGCACTGGGCATCTGGGCTTTCCCAGAGACGCAACATCTCATGGCGCTCGGCCGCGGCAGAGCCTCTTGCAGAAAAGCATTCGTCCGGCTCCTTCTGCCCCAGGGAAGGGCCCAGCCCTGAAAGCTGTTGCTGCTCTTCACGGTGCCTTGGCACCCTATGTACAGGCACAACAGCACTGGGGATCAGGGCTTTCCCAGAGACGCAACATCTCATGGCGCTCGGCCGCGGCAGAGCCTCTTGCCGAAAAGGCAAACGTCTGGCTCCTTCTCCCACAGGGAAGGGCCCAGCCCTGAAAGCTGTTGCTGCTCTTCACGGTGCCTTGGCGCCCTATCTACAGGCACAACAGCACTGGAGATCTCGGCTTTCCCAGAGACTCAACATCTCATGGCGCTCGGCCGCGGCAGAGCCTCTTGCCGAAAAGGCAAACATCCGGCTCCTTCTCCCACAGGGAAGGGCCCAGCCCTGAAAGCTGTTGCTGCTCTTCACGGTGCCTTGGTGCCTTATCTACAGGCACAACAGCACTGGGGATCTGGGCTTTCCCAGAGACGCAACATCTCATGGCGCTCGGCCGCGGCAGAGCCTCTTGCCGAAAAGGCAAACGTCCGGCTCCTTCTGCCACAGGGAAACGCCCAGGCCTGAAAGCTGTTGCTGCTCTTCACGGTGCCTTGGCGCCCTATCTACAGGCACAACAGGACTGCGGATCTGGGCTTTCCCAGAGACTCAACATCTCATGGCGCTCGGCCACGGCAGAGCCTCTAGCCGAAAAGGCAAACGTCCGGCTCCTTCTCCCACAGGGAAGGGCCCAGCCCTGAAAGCTGTTGCTGCTCTTCACGGTGCCTTGGCACCCTATGTACAGGCACAACAGCACTGGGGATCTGGGCTTTCCCAGAGACGCAACATCTCATGGCGCTCGGCCACGGCAGAGCCTCTTGCCGAAAAGGCAAACGTCCGGCTCCTTCTCCCACAGGGAAGCGCCCAGCCCTGAATGCTGTTGCTGCTCTTCACGGTGCCTTGACGCCCTATCTACAGGCACAACAGCACTGGGGATCTGTGCTTTCCCAGAGACGCAACATCTCATGGCGCTCGGCCGCGGCAGAGCCTCTTGCCGAAAAGGCAAACGTCTGGCTCCTTCTCCCACAGGGAAGGGCCCAGCCCTGAAAGCTGTTGCTGCTCTCCACGGTGCCTTGGCACCCTATGTACAGGCACAACAGCACTGGGGATCAGGGCTTTCCCAGAGACGCAACATCTCATGGCGCTCGGCCGCGGCAGAGCCTCTTGCCGAAAAGGCAAACGTCTGGCTCCTTCTCCCACAGGGAAGGGCCCAGCCCTGAAAGCTGTTGCTGCTCTTCACGGTGCCTTGGCGCCCTATCTACAGGCACAACAGCACTGGAGATCTCGGCTTTCCCAGAGACTCAACATCTCATGGCGCTCGGCCGCGGCAGAGCCTCATGCCGAAAAGGCAAACATCCGGCTCCTTCTCCCACAGGGAAGGGCCCAGCCCTGAAAGCTGTTGCTGCTCTTCACGGTGCCTTGGTGCCTTATCTACAGGCACAACAGCACTGGGGATCTGGGCTTTCCCAGAGACGCAACATCTCATGGCGCTCGGCCGCGGCAGAGCCTCTTGCCGAAAAGGCAAACGTCCGGCTCCTTCTGCCACAGGGAAACGCCCAGGCCTGAAAGCTGTTGCTGCTCTTCACGGTGCCTTGGCGCCCTATCTACAGGCACAACAGGTCTGCGGATCTGGGCTTTCCCAGAGACTCAACATCTCATGGCGCTCGGCCACGGCAGAGCCTCTTGCCGAAAAGGCAAACGTCCGGCTCCTTCTCCCACAGGGAAGGGCCCAGCCCTGAAAGCTGTTGCTGCTCTTCACGGTGCCTTGGCACCCTATGTACAGGCACAACAGCACTGGGGATCAGGGCTTTCCCAGAGACGCAACATCTCATGGCGCTCGGCCACGGCAGAGCCTCTTGCCGAAAAGGCAAACGTCTGGCTCCTTCTCCCACAGGGATGGGCCCAGCCCTGAAAGCTGTTGCTGCTCTTAACGGTGCCTTGGTGCCCTATCTACAGGCACAACAGCACTGGGGATATGGGCTTTCCCAGAGACGCAACATCTCATGGCGCTCGGCCGCGGCAGAGCCTCTTGCCGAAAAGGCAAACGTCCGGCTCCTTCTCCCACAGGGAAATGCCCAGCCCTGAAAGCTGTTGCTGCTCTTAACGGTGCCTTGGTGCCCTATCTACAGGCACAACAGCACTGGGGATATGGGCTTTCCAAGAGACGCAACATCTCATGGCGCTCGGCCACGGCATAGCCTCTTGCCGAAAAGGCAAACATCCGGCTCCTTCTGCCCCAGGGTAGGGCCCAGCCCTGAAAGCTGTTGCTGCTCTTAATGGTGTCTTGGTGCCCTATCTACAGGCACAACAGCACTGGGGATCTGGGCTTTCCCAGAGACTCAACATCTCATGGCGCTCGGCCGCGGCAGAGCCTCATGCTGAAAAGGCAAACGTCCGGCTCCTTGTCCCACAGGGAAATACCCAGCCATGAAAGCTGTTGCTGCTCTTAACGGTGTCTTGGTGCCCTATCTACAGGCACAACAGCACTGGGCATCTGGGCTTTCCCAGAGACTCAACATCTCATGGCGCTCGGCCACGGCAGAGCCTCTTGCCGAAAAGGCAAACGTCCGGCTCCTTCTCCCACAGGGAAATGCCCAGCCCTGAAAGCTGTTGCTGCTCTTCACGGTGCCTTGGTGCCCTATCTACAGGCACAACGGCACTGGGGATCCGGGCTTTCCCAGAGACGCAACATCTCATGGCGCTCGGCCGCGGCAAAGCCTCTTGCCGAAAAGGCAAACGTCCGGCTCCTTCTCCTACAGGGAAGGGCCCAGCCCTGAAAGCTGTTGCTGCTCTTCACAGTGCCTTGGCGCCCTATCTACAGGCACAACGGCACTGGGGATCTGGGCTTTCCCAGAGACGCAACATCTCATGGCGCTCGGCCGCGGCAGAGCCTCTTGCCGAAAAGGCAAACATCCGGCTCCTTCTGCCCCAGGGAAGGGCCCAGCCCTGAAAGCTGTTGCTGCTCTTCACGGTGCCTTGGCGCCCTATCTACAGGCACAACAGCACTGGGGATCTGGGCTTTCCCAGAGACGAAACATCTCATGGCGCTCGGCCACGGCAGAGCCTCTTGCCGAAAAGGCAAACGTCCGGCTCCTTCTCCCACAGGGAAATGCCCAGCCCTGAAAGCTGTTGCTGCTCTTCACGGTGCCTTGGCGCCCTATCTACAGGCACAACAGCACTGGGGATCTGGGCTTTCCCAGAGACGAAACATCTCATGGCGCTCGGCCACGGCAGAGCCTGTTGCCGAAAAGGCAAACGTTTGGCTCCTTCTGCCACAGGGAAGGGCCCAGCCCTGAAAGCTGTTGCTGCTCTTCACGGTGCCTTGGTGCCCTATCTACAGGCACAACAGCACTGGGGATCTGGGCTTTCCCAGAGACGCAACATCTCATGGCGCTCGGCCGCGGCAGAGCCTCTTGCCGAAAAGGCAAACGTCCGGCTCCTTCTCCCACAGGGAAGGGCCCAGCCCTGAAAGCTGTTGCTGCTCTTCACGGTGCCTTGGCGCCCTATCTACAGGCCCAATGGCACTGGGGATCTGGGCTTTCCCAGAGACGCAACATCTCATGGCGCTCGGCCGCGGCAGAGCCTCTTGCCGAAAAGGCAAACGTCTGGCTCCTTCTGCCCCAGGGAAGGGCCCAGCCCTGAAAGCTGTTGCTGCTCTTCACGGTGTCTTGGCACCCTATGTACAGGCACAACAGCACTGGGGATCTGGCCTTTCCCAGAGACGCAACATCTCATGGCGCTCGGCCACGGCAGAGCCTCTTGCCGAAAAGGCAAACGTCTGGCTCCTTCTGCCCCAGGGAAGGGCCCAGCCCTGAAAGCTGTTGCTGCTCTTCACGGTGCCTTGGTGCCCTATCTACAGGCACAACAGCACTGGGGATCTGGGCTTTCCCAGAGACGCAACATCTCATGGCGCTCGGCCGCGGCAGAGCCTCTTGCCGAAAAGGCAAACATCCTACTCCTTCTGCCCCAGGGAAGGGCCCAGCCCTGAAAGCTGTTGCTGCTCTTCACGGTGCCTTGGCGCCCTATCTACAGGCACAACAGCACTGGGGATCTGGGCTTTCCCAGAGACGAAACATCTCATGGCGCTCGGCCACGGCAGAGCCTCTTGCCGAAAAGGCAAACGTCCGGCTCCTTCTGCCACAGGGAAACGCCCAGGCCTGATAGCTGTTGCTGCTCTTCACCTAACCTTGGTGCCCTATCTACAGGCACAACGGCACTGGGGATCTGGGCTTTCCCAGAGACGCAACATCTCATGGCGCTCGGCCGCGGCAGAGCCTCTTGCCGAAAAGGCAAACGTCCGGCTCCTTCTGCCCCAGGGAAGGGCCCAGCCCTGAAAGCTGTTGCTGCTCTTCACGGTTCCTTGGCGCCCTATCTACAGGCACAACAGCACTGGGGATCTGGGCTTTCCCAGAGACGAAACATCTCATGGCGCTCGGCCGCGGCAGAGCCTCTGGCCGAAAAGGCAAACGTCCGGCTCCTTCTCCAACAGGGAAGGGCCCAGCCCTGAAAGCTGTTGCTGCTCTTCACGGTGCTTGGCACCCTATGTACAGGCACAACAGCACTGGGGATCTGTGCTTTCCCAGAGACGCAACATCTCATGGCGCTCGGCCGCGGCAGAGCCTCTTGCCGAAAAGGCAAACGTCCGGCTCCTTCTGCCCCAGGGAAGGGCCCAGCCCTGAAAGCTGTTGCTGCTCTTAACGGTGTCTTGGTGCCCTATCTACAGGCTCAACAGCACTGGGGATCTGCGCTTTTCCAGAGACGCAACATCTCATGGCGCTCGGCCGCGGCAGAGCCTCTTGCCGAAAAGGCAAACATCCTGCTCCTTCTGCCCCAGGGAAGGGCCCAGCCCTGAAAGCTGTTGCTGCTCTTCACGGTGCCTTGGCGCCCTATCTACAGGCACAACAGCACTGTGGATCTGGGCTTTCCCAGAGACGCAACATCTCATGGCGCTCGGCCGCGGCAGAGCCTCTTGCCGAAAAGGCAAACGTCCGGCTCCTTCTGCCACAGTGAAATGCCCAGCCCTGAAAGCTGTTGCTGCTCTTCACCTAACCTTGGTGCCCTATCTACAGGCACAACGGCAGTGGGGATCTGGGCTTTCCCAGAGACGCAACATCTCATGGCGCTCGGCTGCGGCAGAGCCTCTTGCCGAAAAGGCAAACGTCCGGCTCCTTCTGCCCCAGGGAAGGGCCCAGCCCTGAAAGCTGTTGCTGCTCTTCACGGTGCCTTGGCGCCCTATGTACAGGCACAACAGCACTCGGGATCTGTGCTTTCCCAGAGACGCAACATCTCATGGCGCTCGGCCACGGCAGAGCCTCTGGCCGAAAAGGCAAACGTCCGGCTCCTTCTCCAACAGGGAATGGCCCAGCCCTGAAAGCTGTTGCTGCTCTTCACGGTGCCTTGGCACCCTATGTACAGGCACAACAGCACTGGGGATCAGGGCTTTCCCAGAGACGCAACATCTCATGGCGCTCGGCCACGGCAGAGCCTCTTGCCGAAAAGGCAAACGTCCGGCTCCTTCTGCCACAGGGAAGGGCCCAGCCCTGAAAGCTGTTGCTGCTCTTCACGGTGCCTTGGCACCCTATGTACAGGCACAACAGCACTGGGCATCTGGGCTTTCCCAGAGACGCAACATCTCATGGCGCTCGGCTGCGGCAGAGCCTCTTGCCGAAAAGGCAAACGTCTGGCTCCTTCTCCCACAGGGAAGGGCCCAGCCCTGAAAGCTGTTACTGCTCTTCACGGTGCCTTGGCGTCCTATCTACAGGCACAACAGCACTGGGGATCTGGGCTTTCCCAGAGACGAAACATCTCATGGCACTCGGCCGCGGCAGAGCCTCTTGCCGAAAAGGCAAACGTCCGGCTCCTTCTGCCACAGGGAAACGCCCAGGCCTGAAAGCTGTTGCTGCTCTTCACGGTGCCTTGGCGCCCTATCTACAGGCACAACAGCACTGGAGATATGGGCTTTCCCAGAGACGCAACATCTCATGGCGCTCGGCCGCGGCAGAGCCTCTTGCCGAAAAGGCAAACGTCCGGCTCCTTCTCCCACAGGGAAGGGCCCAGCCCTGAAAGCTGTTGCTGCTCTTCACGGTGCCTTGGTGCCCTATCTACAGGAACAACAGCACTGGGCATCTGGGCTTTCCCAGAGACGCAACATCTCATGGCGCTCGGCCGCGGCAGAGCCTCTTGCCGAAAAGGCAAACGTCCGGCTCCTTCTCCCACAGGGAATGCCCCAGCCCTGAAAGCTGTTGCTGCTCTTCACGGTGCCTTGGTGCCCTATCTACAGGAACAACAGCACTGGGGATCTGGGCTTTCCCAGAGATGCAACATCTCATGGCGCTCGGCCGCGGCAGAGCCTCTTGCCGAAAAGGCAAACGTCCGGCTCCTTCTGCCCCAGGTAAGGGCGCAGCCCTGAAAGCTGTTGCTGCTCTTCACCTTGTCTTGGTGCCCTATCTACAGGCACAACAGCACTGGGGATCTGGGCTTTCCCAGAGACGCAACATCTCATGGCGCTCGGCCACGGCAGAGCCTCTTGCCGAAAAGGCAAACGTCCGGCTCCTTCTGCCCCAGGGAAGGGCCCAGCCCTGAAAGCTGTTGCTGCTCTTCACGGTGCCTTGGTGCCCTATCTACAGGCACAACAGCACTGGGGATCTGGGCTTTCCCAGAGACTCAACATCTCATGGCGCTCGGCCGCGGCAGAGCCTCTTGCCGAAAAGGCAAACGTCCGGCTCCTTCTCCCACAGGGAAGGGCCCAGCCCTGAAAGCTGTTGCTGCTCTTCACGGTGCCTTGGCACCCTATCTACAGGCACAATGGCACTGGGCATCTGGGCTTTCCCAGAGACGCAACATCTCATGGCGCAGGCCGCGGCAGAGCCTCTTGCCGAAAAGGCAAACGTCCGGCTCCTTCTCCCACAGGGAAGGGCCCAGCCCTGAAAGCTGTTGCTGCTCTTAACGGTGTCTTGGTGCCCTATCTACAGGCACAACAGCACTGGGGATCTGGGCTTTCCCAGAGACGCAACATCTCATGGCGCTCGGCCACGGCAGAGCCTCTTGCCGAAAAGGCAAACGTCCGGCTCCTTCTGCCACAGGGAAACGCCCAGCCCTGAAAGCTGTTGCTGCTTTTCACGGTGCCTTGGCGCCCTATCTACAGGCACAACAGCACTGGAGATATGGGCTTTCCCAGAGACGCAACATCTCATGGCGCTCGGCCGCGGCAGAGCCTCTTGCCGAAAAGGCAAACGTCCGGCTCCTTCTCCCACAGGGAAGGGCCCAGCCCTGAAAGCTGTTGCTGCTCTTCACATTGCCTTGGTGCCCTATCTACAGGAACAACAGCACTGGGGATCTGGGCTTTCCCAGAGACGCAACATCTCATGGCGCTCGGCCGCGGCAGAGCCTCTTGCCGAAAAGGCAAACGTCCGGCTCCTTCTCCCACAGGGAAGGGCCCAGCCCTGAAAGCTGTTGCTGCTCTTCACGGTGCCTTGGTGCCCTATCTACAGGCACAACAGCACTGGAGATATGGGCTTTCCCAGAGACGCAACATCTCATGGCGCTCGGCCGCGGCAGAGCCTCTTGCCGAAAAGGCAAACGTCCGGCTGCTTCTCCCACAGGGAAGGGCCCAGCCCTGAAAGCTGTTGCTGCTCTTCACGGTGCCTTGGCGCCCTCTCTACAGGAACAACAGCACTGGGCATCTGGGCTTTCCCAGAGACGCAACATCTCATGGCGCTCGGCCGCGGCAGAGCCTCTTGCAGAAAAGCATTCGTCCGGCTCCTTCTCCCACAGGGAAGGGCCCAGCCCTGAAAGCTGTTGCTGCTCTTCACGGTGCCTTGGCACCCTATGTACAGGCACAACAGCACTGGGGATCAGGGCTTTCCCAGAGACGCAACATCTCATGGCGCTCGGCCACGGCAGAGCCTCTTGCCGAAAAGGCAAACGTCTGGCTCCTTCTCCCACAGGGAAGGGCCCAGCCCTGAAAGCTGTTGCTGCTCTTCACGGTGCCTTGGCGCCCTATCTACAGGCACAACAGCACTGGGGATCTGGGCTTTCCCAGAGACGCAACATCTCATGGCGCTCGGCCGCGGCAGAGCCTCTTGCCGAAAAGGAAAACGTCCGGCTCATTCTCCCACAGGGAAATGCCCAGCCCTGAAAGCTGTTGCTGCTCTTCACGGTGCCTTGGCACCCTATCTACAGGCACAACGGCACTGGGGATCTGGGCTTTTCCAGAGACGCAACATCTCATGGCGCTCGGCCGCGGCAGAGCCTCTTGCCGAAAAGGCAAACGTCCGACTCCTTCTGCCCCAGGGAAGGGCCCAGCCCTGAAAGCTGTTGCTGCTCTTCACGGTGCCTTGGTGCCCTATCTACAGGAACAACAGCACTGGGGATCTGGACTTTTCCAGAGACGCAACATCTCATGGCGCTCGGCCGCGGCAGAGCCTCTTGCCGAAAAGGCAAACGTCCGGCTCATTCTCCCACAGGGAAATGCCCAGCCCTGAAAGCTGTTGCTGCTCTTCACGGTGCCTTGGCACCCTATCTACAGGCACAACGGCACTGGGGATCTGGGCTTTCCCAGAGACGCAACATCTCATGGCGCTCGGCCGCGGCAGAGCCTCTGGCCGAAAAGGCAAACGTCCGGCTCCTTCTCCCACAGGGAAGCGCCCAGCCCTGAATGCTGTTGCTGCTCTTCACGGTGCCTTGACGCCCTATCTACAGGCACAACAGCACTGGGGATCTGTGCTTTCCCAGAGACGCAACATCTCATGGCGCTCGGCCACGGCAGAGCCTCTTGCCGAAAAGGCAAACGTCTGGCTCCTTCTCCCACAGGGAAGGGCCCAGCCCTGAAAGCTGTTGCTGCTCTTCACGGTGCCTTGGCACCCTATCTACAGGCACAATGGCACTGGGCATCTGGGCTTTCCCAGAGACGCAACATCTCATGGCGCAGGCCGCGGCAGAGCCTCTTGCCGAAAAGGCAAACGTCCGGCTCCTTCTCCCACAGGGAAGGGCCCAGCCCTGAAAGCTGTTGCTGCTCTTAACGGTGTCTTGGTGCCCTATCTACAGGCACAACAGCACTGGAGATATGGGCTTTCCCAGAGACGCAACATCTCATGGCGCTCGGCCGCGGCAGAGCCTCTTGCCGAAAAGGCAAACGTCCGGCTCCTTCTCCCACAGGGAAGGGCCCAGCCCTGAAAGCTGTTGCTGCTCTTCACATTGCCTTGGTGCCCTATCTACAGGAACAACAGCACTGGGGATCTGGGCTTTCCCAGAGACGCAACATCTCATGGCGCTCGGCCGCGGCAGAGCCTCTTGCCGAAAAGGCAAACGTCCGGCTCCTTCTCCCACAGGGAAGGGCCCAGCCCTGAAAGCTGTTGCTGCTCTTCACGGTGCCTTGGTGCCCTATCTACAGGCACAACAGCACTGGAGATATGGGCTTTCCCAGAGACGCAACATCTCATGGCGCTCGGCCGCGGCAGAGCCTCTTGCCGAAAAGGCAAACGTCCGGCTGCTTCTCCCACAGGGAAGGGCCCAGCCCTGAAAGCTGTTGCTGCTCTTCACGGTGCCTTGGCGCCCTCTCTACAGGAACAACAGCACTGGGCATCTGGGCTTTCCCAGAGACGCAACATCTCATGGCGCTCGGCCGCGGCAGAGCCTCTTGCAGAAAAGCATTCGTCCGGCTCCTTCTCCCACAGGGAAGGGCCCAGCCCTGAAAGCTGTTGCTGCTCTTCACGGTGCCTTGGCACCCTATGTACAGGCACAACAGCACTGGGGATCAGGGCTTTCCCAGAGACGCAACATCTCATGGCGCTCGGCCACGGCAGAGCCTCTTGCCGAAAAGGCAAACGTCTGGCTCCTTCTCCCACAGGGAAGGGCCCAGCCCTGAAAGCTGTTGCTGCTCTTCACGGTGCCTTGGCGCCCTATCTACAGGCACAACAGCACTGGGGATCTGGGCTTTCCCAGAGACGCAACATCTCATGGCGCTCGGCCGCGGCAGAGCCTCTTGCCGAAAAGGAAAACGTCCGGCTCATTCTCCCACAGGGAAATGCCCAGCCCTGAAAGCTGTTGCTGCTCTTCACGGTGCCTTGGCACCCTATCTACAGGCACAACGGCACTGGGGATCTGGGCTTTTCCAGAGACGCAACATCTCATGGCGCTCGGCCGCGGCAGAGCCTCTTGCCGAAAAGGCAAACGTCCGACTCCTTCTGCCCCAGGGAAGGGCCCAGCCCTGAAAGCTGTTGCTGCTCTTCACGGTGCCTTGGTGCCCTATCTACAGGAACAACAGCACTGGGGATCTGGACTTTTCCAGAGACGCAACATCTCATGGCGCTCGGCCGCGGCAGAGCCTCTTGCCGAAAAGGCAAACGTCCGGCTCATTCTCCCACAGGGAAATGCCCAGCCCTGAAAGCTGTTGCTGCTCTTCACGGTGCCTTGGCACCCTATCTACAGGCACAACGGCACTGGGGATCTGGGCTTTCCCAGAGACGCAACATCTCATGGCGCTCGGCCGCGGCAGAGCCTCTGGCCGAAAAGGCAAACGTCCGGCTCCTTCTCCCACAGGGAAGCGCCCAGCCCTGAATGCTGTTGCTGCTCTTCACGGTGCCTTGACGCCCTATCTACAGGCACAACAGCACTGGGGATCTGTGCTTTCCCAGAGACGCAACATCTCATGGCGCTCGGCCACGGCAGAGCCTCTTGCCGAAAAGGCAAACGTCTGGCTCCTTCTCCCACAGGGAAGGGCCCAGCCCTGAAAGCTGTTGCTGCTCTTCACGGTGCCTTGGCACCCTATCTACAGGCACAATGGCACTGGGCATCTGGGCTTTCCCAGAGACGCAACATCTCATGGCGCAGGCCGCGGCAGAGCCTCTTGCCGAAAAGGCAAACGTCCGGCTCCTTCTCCCACAGGGAAGGGCCCAGCCCTGAAAGCTGTTGCTGCTCTTAACGGTGTCTTGGTGCCCTATCTACAGGCACAACAGCACTGGAGATATGGGCTTTCCCAGAGACGCAACATCTCATGGCGCTCGGCCGCGGCAGAGCCTCTTGCCGAAAAGGCAAACGTCCGGCTCCTTCTCCCACAGGGAAGGGCCCAGCCCTGAAAGCTGTTGCTGCTCTTCACATTGCCTTGGTGCCCTATCTACAGGAACAACAGCACTGGGGATCTGGGCTTTCCCAGAGACGCAACATCTCATGGCGCTCGGCCGCGGCAGAGCCTCTTGCCGAAAAGGCAAACGTCCGGCTCCTTCTCCCACAGGGAAGGGCCCAGCCCTGAAAGCTGTTGCTGCTCTTCACGGTGCCTTGGTGCCCTATCTACAGGCACAACAGCACTGGAGATATGGGCTTTCCCAGAGACGCAACATCTCATGGCGCTCGGCCGCGGCAGAGCCTCTTGCCGAAAAGGCAAACGTCCGGCTGCTTCTCCCACAGGGAAGGGCCCAGCCCTGAAAGCTGTTGCTGCTCTTCACGGTGCCTTGGCGCCCTCTCTACAGGAACAACAGCACTGGGCATCTGGGCTTTCCCAGAGACGCAACATCTCATGGCGCTCGGCCGCGGCAGAGCCTCTTGCAGAAAAGCATTCGTCCGGCTCCTTCTCCCACAGGGAAGGGCCCAGCCCTGAAAGCTGTTGCTGCTCTTCACGGTGCCTTGGCACCCTATGTACAGGCACAACAGCACTGGGGATCAGGGCTTTCCCAGAGACGCAACATCTCATGGCGCTCGGCCACGGCAGAGCCTCTTGCCGAAAAGGCAAACGTCTGGCTCCTTCTCCCACAGGGAAGGGCCCAGCCCTGAAAGCTGTTGCTGCTCTTCACGGTGCCTTGGCGCCCTATCTACAGGCACAACAGCACTGGGGATCTGGGCTTTCCCAGAGACGCAACATCTCATGGCGCTCGGCCGCGGCAGAGCCTCTTGCCGAAAAGGAAAACGTCCGGCTCATTCTCCCACAGGGAAATGCCCAGCCCTGAAAGCTGTTGCTGCTCTTCACGGTGCCTTGGCACCCTATCTACAGGCACAACGGCACTGGGGATCTGGGCTTTTCCAGAGACGCAACATCTCATGGCGCTCGGCCGCGGCAGAGCCTCTTGCCGAAAAGGCAAACGTCCGACTCCTTCTGCCCCAGGGAAGGGCCCAGCCCTGAAAGCTGTTGCTGCTCTTCACGGTGCCTTGGTGCCCTATCTACAGGAACAACAGCACTGGGGATCTGGACTTTTCCAGAGACGCAACATCTCATGGCGCTCGGCCGCGGCAGAGCCTCTTGCCGAAAAGGCAAACGTCCGGCTCATTCTCCCACAGGGAAATGCCCAGCCCTGAAAGCTGTTGCTGCTCTTCACGGTGCCTTGGCACCCTATCTACAGGCACAATGGCACTGGGCATCTGTGCTTTCCCAGAGACGCAACATCTCATGGCGCAGGCCGCGGCAGAGCCACTTGCCGAAAAGGCAAACGTCCGGCTCCTTCTCCCACAGGGAAGGGCCCAGCCCTGAAAGCTGTTGCTGCTCTTAACGGTGTCTTGGTGCCCTATCTACAGGCACAACAGCACTGGGGATCTGGGCTTTCCCAGAGACGCAACATCTCATGGCGCTCGGCCACGGCAGAGCCTCTTGCCGAAAAGGCAAACGTCCGGCTCCTTCTCCCACAGGGAAGGGCCCAGCCCTGAAAGCTGTTGCTGCTTTTCACGGTGCCTTGGCGCCCTATCTACAGGCACAACAGCACTGGGGATCTGGGCTTTCCCAGAGACGCAACATCTCATGGCGCTCGGCCGCGGCAGAGCCTCTTGCCGAAAAGGCAAACGTCCGGCTCCTTCTCCCACAGGGAAATGCCCAGCCCTGAAAGCTGTTGCTGCTCTTCACGGTGCCTTGGTGCCCTATCTACAGGAACAACAGCACTGGGGATCTGTGCTTTCCCAGAGACGCAACATCTCATGGCGCTCGGCCGCGGCAGAGCCTCTTGCCGAAAAGGCAAACGTCCGGCTCCTTCTGCCCCAGGGAAGGGCCCAGCCCTGAAAGCTGTTGCTGCTCTTCACGGTGCCTTGGTGCCCTATCTACAGGCACAACAGCACTGGAGATATGGGCTTTCCAGAGACGCAACATCTCATGGCGCTCGGCCGCGTCAGAGCCTCTTGCCGAAAAGGCAAACGTCCGGCTCCTTCTCCCACAGGGAAGGGCCCAGCCCTGAAAGCTGTTGCTGCTCTTCACGGTGCCTTGGCGCCCTATCTACAGGCACAACGGCACTGGGCATCTGGGCTTTCCCAGAGACGCAACATCTCATGGCGCTCGGCCGCGGCAGAGCCTCTTGCAGAAAAGCATTCGTCCGGCTCCTTCTCCCACAGGGAAGGGCCCAGCCCTGAAAGCTGTTGCTGCTCTTCACGGTGCCTTGGCACCCTATGTACAGGCACAACAGCACTGGGGATCAGGGCTTTCCCAGAGACGCAACATCTCATGGCGCTCGGCCGCGGCAGAGCCTCTTGCTGAAAAGGCAAATGTCCTGCTCCTTGTCCCACAGGGAAATACCCAGCCCTGAAAGCTGTTGCTGCTCTTCACGGTGTCTTGGTGCCTTATCTACAGGCACAACAGCACTGGGGATCTGGGCTTTCCCAGAGACGCAACATCTCATGGCGCTCAGCCGCGGCAGAGCCTCTGGCCGAAAAGGCAAACGTCCGGCTCCTTCTGCCACAGGGAATGGCCCAGCCCTGAAAGCTGTTGCTGCTCTTCACGGTGCCTTGGCACCCTATCTACAGGCACAATGGCACTGGGCATCTGTGCTTTCCCAGAGACGCAACATCTCATGGCGCAGGCCGCGGCAGAGCCTCTTGCCGAAAAGGCAAACGTCCGGCTCCTTCTCCCACAGGGAAGGGCCCAGCCCTGAAAGCTGTTGCTGCTCTTAACGGTGTCTTGGTGCCCTATCTACAGGCACAACAGCACTGGGGATCTGGGCTTTCCCAGAGACGCAACATCTCATGGCGCTCGGCCACGGCAGAGCCTCTTGCCGAAAAGGCAAACGTCCGGCTCCTTCTCCCACAGGGAAGGGCCCAGCCCTGAAAGCTGTTGCTGCTTTTCACGGTGCCTTGGCGCCCTATCTACAGGCACAACAGCACTGGGGATCTGGGCTTTCCCAGAGATGCAACATCTCATGGCGCTCGGCCGCGGCAGAGCCTCTTGCCGAAAAGGCAAACGTCCGGCTCCTTCTCCCACAGGGAAATGCCCAGCCCTGAAAGCTGTTGCTGCTCTTCACGGTGCCTTGGTGCCCTATCTACAGGAACAACAGCACTGGGGATCTGTGCTTTCCCAGAGACGCAACATCTCATGGCGCTCGGCCGCGGCAGAGCCTCTTGCCGAAAAGGCAAACGTCCGGCTCCTTCTGCCCCAGGGAAGGGCCCAGCCCTGAAAGCTGTTGCTGCTCTTCACGGTGCCTTGGTGCCCTATCTACAGGCACAACAGCACTGGAGATATGGGCTTTCCCAGAGACGCAACATCTCATGGCGCTCGGCCGCGTCAGAGCCTCTTGCCGAAAAGGCAAACGTCCGGCTCCTTCTCCCACAGGGAAGGGCCCAGCCCTGAAAGCTGTTGCTGCTCTTCACGGTGCCTTGGCGCGCTATCTACAGGCACAAGGGCACTGGGCATCTGGGCTTTCCCAGAGACGCAACATCTCATGGCGCTCGGCCGCGGCAGAGCCTCTTGCAGAAAAGCATTCGTCCGGCTCCTTCTCCCACAGGGAAGGGCCCAGCCCTGAAAGCTGTTGCTGCTCTTCACGGTGCCTTGGCACCCTATGTACAGGCACAACAGCACTGGGGATCAGGGCTTTCCCAGAGACGCAACATCTCATGGCGCTCGGCCGCGGCAGAGCCTCTTGCTGAAAAGGCAAACGTCCTGCTCCTTGTCCCACAGGGAAATACCCAGCCCTGAAAGCTGTTGCTGCTCTTCACGGTGTCTTGGTGCCTTATCTACAGGCACAACAGCACTGGGGATCTGGGCTTTCCCAGAGACGCAACATCTCATGGCGCTCAGCCGCGGCAGAGCCTCTGGCCGAAAAGGCAAACGTCCGGCTCCTTCTGCCACAGGGAATGGCCCAGCCCTGAAAGCTGTTGCTGCTCTTCACGGTGCCTTGGCACCCTATCTACAGGCACAATGGCACTGGGCATCTGTGCTTTCCCAGAGACGCAACATCTCATGGCGCAGGCCGCGGCAGAGCCTCTTGCCGAAAAGGCAAACGTCCGGCTCCTTCTCCCACAGGGAAGGGCCCAGCCCTGAAAGCTGTTGCTGCTCTTAACGGTGTCTTGGTGCCCTATCTACAGGCACAACAGCACTGGGGATCTGGGCTTTCCCAGAGACGCAACATCTCATGGCGCTCGGCCACGGCAGAGCCTCTTGCCGAAAAGGCAAACGTCCGGCTCCTTCTGCCACAGGGAAACGCCCAGCCCTTAAAGCTGTTGCTGCTTTTCACGGTGCCTTGGCGCCCTATCTACAGGCACAACAGCACTGGGGATCTGGGCTTTCCCAGAGACGCAACATCTCATGGCGCTCGGCCGCGGCAGAGCCTCTTGCCGAAAGGGCAAACGTCCGGCTCCTTCTCCCACAGGGAAGGGCCCAGCCCTGAAAGCTGTTGCTGCTCTTCACGGTGCCTTGGCGCCCTATGTACAGGCACAACAGCACTGGGGATCTGTGCTTTCCCAGAGACGCAACATCTCATGGCGCTCGGCCACGGCAGAGCCTCTTGCCGAAAAGGCAAACGTCCGGCTCCTTCTGCCACAGGGAAACGGCCAGGCCTGAAAGCTGTTGCTGCTCTTCACGGTGCCTTGGCGCCCTATCTACAGGCACAACAGCACTGGAGATATGGGCTTTCCCAGAGACGCAACATCTCATGGCGCTTGGCCGCGGCAGAGCCTCTTGCCGAAAAGGCAAACGTCCGGCTCCTTCTCCCACAGGGAAGGGCCCAGCCCTGAAAGCTGTTGCTGCTCTTCACGGTGCCTTGGTGCCCTATCTACAGGAACAACAGCACTGGGCATCTGGGCTTTCCCAGAGACGCAACATCTCATGGCGCTCGGCCGCAGCAGAGCCTCTTGCCGAAAAGGCAAACATCCAGGTCATTCTGCCACAGGGAAACGCCCAGGCCTGATAGCTGTTGCTGCTCTTCACGGTGCCTTGGTGCCCTATCTACAGGCACAACAGCACTGGAGATATGGGCTTTCCCAGAGACGCAACATCTCATGGCGCTCGGCCGCGGCAGAGCCTCTTGCCGAAAAGGCAAACGTCCGGCTCCTTCTCCCACAGGGAAGGGCCCAGCCCTGAAAGCTGTTGCTGCTCTTCACGGTGCCTTGGTGCCCTATCTACAGGAACAACAGCACTGGGGATCTGGGCTTTTCCAGGGACGCAACATCTCATGGCGCTCGGCCGCGGCAGAGCCTCTTGCCGAAAAGGCAAACGTCCGGCTCCTTCTCCCACCGGGAAGGGCCCAGCCCTGAAAGCTGTTGCTGCTCTTCACGGTGCCTTGGCACCCTATGTACAGGCACAACAGCACTGGGGATCAGGGCTTTCCCAGAGACGCAACATCTCATGGCGCTCGGCCGCGGCAGAGCCTCTTGCTGAAAAGGCAAACGTCTGGCTCCTTGTCCCACAGGGAAATACCCAGCCCTGAAAGCTGTTGCTGCTCTTAACGGTGTCTTGGTGCCCTATCTACAGGCACAACAGCACTGGGGATCTGTGCTTTCCCAGAGACTCAACATCTCATGGCGCTCGGCCACGGCAGAGCCTCTTGCCGAAAAGGCAAACGTCCGGCTCCTTCTCCCACAGGGAAATGCCCAGCCCTGAAAGCTGTTGCTGCTCTTCACGGTGCCTTGGTGCCCTATCTACAGGCACAACGGCACTGGGGATCCGGGCTTTCCCAGAGACGCAACATCTCATGGCGCTCGGCCGCGGCAGAGCCTCTTGCCGAAAAGGCAAACATCCGGCTCCTTCTGCCCCAGGGAAATGCCCAGCCCTGAAAGCTGTTGCTGCTCTTCACAGTGCCTTGGCACCCTATCTACAGGCACAACGGCACTGGGGATCTGGGCTTTCCCAGAGACGCAACATCTCATGTCGCTCGGCCGCGGCAGAGCCTCTTGCCGAAAAGGCAAACATCCGGCTCCTTCTGCCCCAGGGAAGGGCCCAGCCCTGAAAGCTGTTGCTGCTCTTCATGGTGCCTTGGCGCCCTATCTACAGGCACAACAGCACTGGGGATCTGTGCTTTCCCAGAGACGAAACATCTCATGGCGCTCGGCCGTGGCAGAGCCTCTTGCCGAAAAGGCAAACGTCCGGCTCCTTCTCCCACAGGGAAATGCCCAGCCCTGAAAGCTGTTGCTGCTCTTCACGGTGCCTTGGCGCCCTATCTACAGGCAAAACAGCACTGGAGATCTGGGCTTTCCCAGAGACTCAACATCTCATGGCGCTCGGCCGCGGCAGAGCCTCTTGCCGAAAAGGCAAACGTCCGGCTCCTTCTGCCACAGGGAAACGCCCAGCCCTGAAAGCTGTTGCTGCTCTTCACGGTGCCTTGGCGCCCTATCTACAGGCACAACAGCACTGGGGATCTGGGCTTTCCCACAGACGAAACATCTCATGGCGCTCGGCCACGGCAGAGCCTCTTGCCGAACAGGCAAACGTCCGGCTCCTTCTGCCACAGGGAAACGCCCAGGCCTCATAGCTGTTGCTGCTCTTCACGGTGCCTTGGTGCCCTATCTACAGGCACAACAGCACTGGAGATATGCGCTTTCCCAGAGACGCAACATCTCATGGCGCTCGGCCGCGGCAGAGCCTCTTGCCGAAAAGGCAAACGTCCGGCTCCTTCTCCCACAGGGAAGGGCCCAGCCCTGAAAGCTGTTGCTGCTCTTCACGGTGCCTTGGTGCCCTATCTACAGGCACAACAGCACTGGGGATCAGGGCTTTCCCAGAGACGCAACATCTCATGGCGCTCGGCCACGGCAGAGCCTCTTGCCGAAAAGGCAAACGTCCGGCTCCTTCTGCCCCAGGGAAGGGCCCAGCCCTGAAAGCTGTTGCTGCTCTTAACGGTGTCTTGGTGCCCTATCTACAGGCACAACAGCACTGGGGATCTGGGCTTTCCCAGAGACTCAACATCTCATGGCGCTCGGCCACGGCAGAGCCTCTTGCCGAAAAGGCAAACGTCCGGCTCCTTCTCCCACAGGGAAATGCCCAGCCCTGAAAGCTGTTGCTGCTCTTCACGGTGCCTTGGTGCCCTATCTACAGGCAGAACGGCACTGGGGATCCGGGCTTTCCCAGAGACGCAACATCTCATGGCGCTCGGCCACGGCAGAGCCTCTTGCCGAAAAGGCAAACGTCCGGCTCCTTCTCCCACAGGGAAATGCCCAGCCCTGAAAGCTGTTGCTGCTCTTCACAGTGCCTTGGCACCCTATCTACAGGCACAACGGCACTGGGGATCTGAGCTTTCCCAGAGACGCAACATCTCATGGCGCTCGGCCGCGGCAGAGCCTCTTGCCGAAAAGGCAAACATCCGGCTCCTTCTGCCCCAGGGAAGGGCCCAGCCCTGAAAGCTGTTGCTGCTCTTCACGGTGCCTTGGCGCACTATCTACAGGCACAACAGCACTGGGGATCAGGGCTTTCCCAGAGACGAAACATCTCATGGCGCTCGGCCACGGCAGAGCCTCTTGCCGAAAAGGCAAACGTCCGGCTCCTTCTGCCACAGGGAAACGCCCAGGCCTGAAAGCTGTTGCTGCTCTTCACGGTGCCTTGGTGCCCTATCTACAGGCACAACAGCACTGGAGATATGGGCTTTCCCAGAGACGCAACATCTCATGGCGCTTGGCCGCGGCAGAGCCTCTTGCCGAAAAGGCAAACGTCCGGCTCCTTCTGCCCCAGAGAAGGGCCCAGCCCTGAAAGCTGTTGCTGCTCTTCACGGTGCCTTGGTGCCCTATCTACAGGAACAACAGCACTGGGGATCTGGGCTTTTCCAGAGACGCAACATCTCATGGCGCTCGGCCGCGGCAGAGCCTCTTGCCGAAAAGGCAAACGTCCGGCTCCTTCTCCCACAGGGAAGGGCCCAGCCCTGAAAGCTGTTGCTGCTCTTAACGGTGTCTTGGTGCCCTATCTACAGGCACAACAGCACTGGGGATCTTTGCTTTCCCAGAGACGCAACATCTCATGGCGCTCGGCCGCGGCAGAGCCTCTTGCCGAAAAGGCAAACGTCCGGCTCCTTCTCCCACAGGGAAATGCCCAGCCCTGAAAGCTGTTGCTGCTCTTAACGGTGTCTTGGCACCCTATGTACAGGCACAACAGCACTGGGGATCGGGGTTTTCCCAGAGACGAAACATCTCATGGCGCTCGGCCACGGCAGAGCCTCTTGCCGAAAAGGCAAACGTCCGGCTCCTTCTCCCACAGGGAAACGCCCAGGCCTGAAAGCTGTTGCTGCTCTTCACGGTGCCTTGGTGCCCTATCTACAGGCACAACAGCACTGGGGATCCGGGCTTTCCCAGAGACGCAACATCTCATGGCGCTCGGCCGCGGCAGAGCCTCTTGCCGAAAAGGCAAACATCCGGCTCCTTCTGCCCCAGGGAAGGGCCCAGCCCTGAAAGCTGTTGCTGCTCTTCACGGTGCCTTGGCGCCCTATCTACAGGCACAACAGCACTGGGGATCTGTGCTTTCCCAGAGACGAAAAATCTTATGGCGCTCGGCCACGGCAGAGCCTCTTGCCGAAAAGGCAAACGTCCGGCTCCTTCTCCCACAGGGAAGGGCCCAGCCCTGAAAGCTGTTGCTGCTCTTCACGGTGCCTTGGCACCCTATCTACAGGCACAACAGCACTGGCATCTGTGCTTTCCCAGAGACGCAACATCTCATGGCGCTCGGCCGCGGCAGATCCTCTTGCCGAAAAGGCAAACGTCCGGCTCCTTCTCCCACAGGGAAATGCCCAGCCCTGAAAGCTATTGCTGCTCTTCACGGTGCCTTGGCACCCTATCTACAGGCACAACGGCACTGGGGATCTGGGCTTTCCCAGAGACGCAACATCTCATGGCGCTCGGACGCGGCAGAGCCTCTTGCCGAAAAGGCAAACATCCGGCTCCTTCTGCCCCAGGGAAGGGCCCAGCCCTGAAAGCTGTTGCTGCTCTTCACGGTGCCTTGGCGCACTATCTACAGGCACAACAGCACTGGGGATCTGTGCTTTCCCAGAGACGAAACATCTCATGGCGCTCGGCCACGGCAGAGCCTCTTGCCGAAAAGGCAAACGTCCGGCTCCTTCTCCCACAGGGAAGGGCCCAGCCCTGAAAGCTGTTGCTGCTCTTCACGGTGCCTTGGTGCCCTATCTACAGGCACAACAGCACTGGAGATATGGGCTTTCCCAGAGACGCAACATCTCATGGCGCTCGGCCGCGGCAGAGCCTCTTGCCGAAAAAGCAAACGTCCGGCTCCTTCTGCCACAGAGAAGGGCCCAGCCCTGAAAGCTGTTGCTGCTCTTCACGGTGCCTTGGTGCCCTATCTACAGGCACAACAGCACTGGGGATCTGGGCTTTTCCAGAGACGCAACATCTCATGGCGCTCGGCCCGCGGCAGAGCCTCTTGCCGAAAAGGCAAACGTCCGGCTCCTTCTCCCACAGGGAAATACCCAGCCCTGAAAGCTGTTGCTGCTCTTCACGGTGTCTTGGTGCCCTATCTACAGGCACAACAGCACTGGGGATCTGTGCTTTCCCAGAGACGCAACATCTCATGGCGCTCGGCCGCGGCAGAGCCTCTTGCCGAAAAGGCAAACGTCCGGCTCCTTCTCCCACAGGGAAATGCCCAGCCCTGAAAGCTGTTGCTGCTCTTAACGGTGTCTTGGCACCCTATGTACAGGCACAACAGCACTGGGGATCAGGGCTTTCCCAGAGACGAAACATCTCATGGCGCTCGGCCACGGCAGAGCCTCTTGCCGAAAAGGCAAACGTCCGGCTCCTTCTCCCACAGGGAAACGCCCAGGCCTGAAAGCTGTTGCTGCTCTTCACGGTGCCTTGGTGCCCTATCTACAGGCACAACAGCACTGGGGATCTGGGCTTTTCCAGAGACGCAACATCTCATGGCGCTCGGCCACGGCAGAGCCTCTTGCCGAAAAGGCAAACGTCCGGCTCCTTCTCCCACAGGGAAGGGCCCAGCCCTGAAAGCTGTTGCTGCTCTTCACGGTGCCTTGGCGCCCTATCTACAGGCACAACAGCACTGGGGATCTGTGCTTTCCCAGAGACTCAACATCTCATGGCGCTCGGCCGCGGCAGAGCCTCTTGCCAAAAAGGCAAACGTCCGGCTCCTTCTCCCACAGGGAAGGGCCCAGCCCTGAAAGGTGTTGCTGCTCTTCACGGTGCCTTGGCACCCTATCTACAGGCACAACGGCACTGGGGATCTGGGCTTTCCCAGAGACGCAACATCTCATGGCGCTCGGCCGCGGCAGAGCCTCTTGCCGAAAAGGCAAACATCCGGCTCCTTCTCCCACAGGGAAGGGCCCAGCCCTGAAAGCTGTTGCTGCTCTTCACGGTGCCTTGGCGCACTATCTACAGGCACAACAGCACTGGGGATCTGGGCTTTTCCAGAGACGCAACATCTCATGGCGCTCGGCCGCGGCAGAGCCTCTTGCCGAAAAGGCAAACGTCCGGCTCCTTCTCCCACAGGGAAATACCCAGCCCTGAAAGCTGTTGCTGCTCTTCACGGTGTCTTGGTGCCCTATCTACAGGCACAACAGCACTGGGGATCTGTGCTTTCCCAGAGACGCAACATCTCATGGCGCTCGGCCGCGGCAGAGCCTCTTGCCGAAAAGGCAAACGTCCGGCTCCTTCTCCCACAGGGAAATGCCCAGCCCTGAAAGCTGTTGCTGCTCTTAACGGTGTCTTGGCACCCTATGTACAGGCACAACAGCACTGGGGATCAGGGCTTTCCCAGAGACGAAACATCTCATGGCGCTCGGCCACGGCAGAGCCTCTTGCCGAAAAGGCAAACGTCCGGCTCCTTCTCCCACAGGGAAGGGCCCAGCCCTGAAAGCTGTTGCTGCTCTTCACGGTGCCTTGGCGCCCTATCTACAGGCACAACAGCACTGGGGATCTGGGCTTTCCCAGAGACTCAACATCTCATGGCGCTCGGCCGCGGCAGAGCCTCTTGCCAAAAAGGCAAACGTCCGGCTCCTTCTGCCCCAGGGAAGGGCCCAGCCCTGAAAGGTGTTGCTGCTCTTCACGGTGCCTTGGCACCCTATCTACAGGCACAACGGCACTGGGGATCTGGGCTTTCCCAGAGACGCAACATCTCATGGCGCTCGGCCGCGGCAGAGCCTCTTGCCGAAAAGGCAAACATCCGGCTCCTTCTCCCACAGGGAAGGGCCCAGCCCTGAAAGCTGTTGCTGCTCTTCACGGTGCCTTGGCGCACTATCTACAGGCACAACAGCACTGGGGATCTGTGCTTTCCCAGAGACGAAACATCTCATGGCGCTCGGCCACGGCAGAGCCTCTTGCCGAAAAGGCAAACGTCCGGCTCCTTCTGCCACAGGGAAACGCCCAGGCCTGAAAACTGTTGCTGCTCTTCACGGTGCGTTGGTGCCCTATCTACAGGCACAACAGCACTGGAGATATGGGCTTTCCCAGAGACGCAACATCTCATGGCGCTCGGACCGCGGCAGAGCCTCTTGCCGAAAAGGCAAACGTCCGGCTCCTTCTGCCCCAGAGAAGGGCCCCAGCCCTGAAAGCTGTTGTCTGCTCTTCACGGTGCCTTGGTGCCCTATCTACAGGAACAACAGCACTGGGGATCTGGGCTTTTTCCAGAGACGCAACATCTCATGGCGCTCGGCCGCGGCAGAGCCTCTTGCCGAAAAGGCAAACGTCCGGCTCCTTCTCCCACAGGGAAGGGCCCAGCCCTGAAAGCTGTTGCTGCTCTTAACGGTGTCTTGGTGCCCTATCTACAGGCACAACAGCACTGGGGATCTTTGCTTTCCCAGAGACGCAACAACTCATGGCGCTCGGCCGCGGCAGAGCCTCTTGCCGAAAAGGCAAACGTCCGGCTCCTTCTCCCACAGGGAAATGCCCAGCCCTGAAAGCTGTTGCTGCTCTTCACGGTGCCTTGGCACCCTATCTACAGGCACAACGGCACTGGGGATCTGGGCTTTCCCAGAGACGCAACATCTCATGGCGCTCGGCCCCGCGGCAGAGCCTCTTGCCGAAAAAGGCAAACATCCGGCTCCTTCTCCCACAGGGAAATGCCCAGCCCTGAAAGCTGTTGCTGCTCTTAAACGGTGTCTTGGCACCCTATGTACAGGCACAACAGCACTGGGGATCTGGGCTTTCCCAGAGACGAAACATCTCATGGCGCTCGGCCACGGCAGAGCCTCTTGCCGAAAAGGCAAATATCCGGCTCCTTCTGCCCCAGGGAAGGGCCCAGCCCTGAAAGCTGTTGCTGCTCTTCACGGTGCCTTGGCGCCCTATCTACAGGCACAACAGCACTGGGGATCTGTGCTTTCCCAGAGACGAAAAATCTTATGGCGCTCGGCCACGGCAGCGCCTCTTGCCGAAAAGGCAAACGTCCGGCTCCTTCTCCCACAGGGAAGGGCCCAGCCCTGAAAGCTGTTGCTGCTCTTCACGGTGCCTTGGCACCCTATCTACAGGCACAACAGCACTGGGCATCTGTGCTTTCCCAGAGACGCAATATCTCATGGCGCTCGGCCGCGGCAGATCCTCTTGCCGAAAAGGCAAACGTCCGGCTCCTTCTCCCACAGGGAAATGCCCAGCCCTGAAAGCTGTTGCTGCTCTTCACGGTGCCTTGGCACCCTATCTACAGGCACAACGGCACTGGGGATCTGGGCTTTCCCAGAGACGCAACATCTCATGGCGCTCGGCCGCGGCAGAGCCTCTTGCCGAAAAGGCAAACATCCGGCTCCTTCTGCCCCAGGGAAGGGCCCAGCCCTGAAAGCTGTTGCTGCTCTTCACGGTGCCTTGGCGCACTATCCACAGGCACAACAGCACTGGGGATCAGGGCTTTCCCAGAGACGAAACATCTCATGGCGCTCGGCCACGGCAGAGCCTCTTGCCGAAAAGGCAAACGTCCGGCTCCTTCTCCACAGGGAAGGGCCCAGCCCTGAAAGCTGTTGCTGCTCTTCACGGTGCCTTGGTGCCCTATCTACAGGCACAACAGCACTGGAGATATGGGCTTTCCCAGAGACGCAACATCTCATGGCGCTCTGCCGCGGCAGAGCCTCTTGCCGAAAAGTCAAACGTCCGGCTCCTTCTGCCACAGAGAAGGGCCCAGCCCTGAAAGCTGTTGCTGCTCTTCACGGTGCCTTGGTGCCCTATCTACAGGCACAACAGCACTGGGGATCTGTTCTTTCCCAGAGACGCAACATCTCATGGCGCTCGGCCGCGGCAGAGCCTCTTGCCGAAAAGGCAAACGTCCGGCTCCTTCTCCCACAGGGAAACGCCCAGGCCTGAAAGCTGTTGCTCGCTCTTCACGGTGCCTTGGTGCCCTATCTACAGGCACAACAGCACTGGGGATCAGGGCTTTCCCAGAGACGCAACATCTCATGGCGCTCGGACCACCGCAGAGCCTCTTGCCGAAAAGGCAAACGTCCGGCTCCTTCTCCCACAGGAAGGGCCCAGCCCTGAAAGCTGTTGCTGCTCTTCACGGTGCCTTGGCGCCCTATCTACAGGCACAATAGCACTGGGGATCTGGGCTTTCCCAGAGACTCAACATCTCATGGCGCTCGGCCGCCGGCAGAGCCTCTTGCCAAAAAGGCAAACGTCCGGCTCCTTCTCCCACAGGGAAGGGCCCAGCCCTGAAAGGTGTTGCTGCTCTTCACGGTGCCTTGGCACCCTATCTACAGGCACAACGGCACTGGGGATCTGGGCTTTCCCAGAGACGCAACATCTCATGGCGCTCGGACCGCGGCAGAGCCTCTTGCCGAAAAGGCAAACGTCCGGCTCCTTCTCCCACAGGGAAGGGCCCAGCCCTGAAAGCTGTTGCTGCTCTTCACGGAGCTTTGGTGCCCTATGTACAGGCACAACAGCACTGGGGATCAGGGCTTTCCCAGAGACGAAACATCTCATGGCGCTCGGCCACGGCACAGGCTCTTGCCGAAAAGGCAAACGTCCGGCTCCTTCTCCCACAGGGAAGGGCCCAGCCCTGAAAGCTGTTGCTGCTCTTCATGGTGCCTTGGCGCCCTATCTACAGGCACAACAGCACTGGGGATCTGGGCTTTTCCAGAGACGCAACATCTCATGGCGCTCGGCCGCGGCAGAGCCTCTTGCCGAAAAGGCAAACGTCCGGCTCCTTCTCCCACAGGGAAGGGCCCAGCCCTGAAAAGCTGTTGCTGCTCTTCACGGTGCCTTGGCACCCTATCTACAGGCACAACAGCACTGGGGATCAGGGCTTTCCCAGAGACGCAACATCTCATGGCGCTCGGCCGCGGCAGAGCCTCTTGCTGAAAAGGCAAACATCCGGCTCCTTCTGCCCCAGGGAAGGGCCCAGCCCTGAAAGCTGTTGCTGCTCTTCACGGTGCCTTGGCGCCCTATCTACAGGCACAACAGCACTGGGATCTGTGCTTTCCCAGAGACGAAACATCTCATGGCGCTCGGCCACGGCAGAGCCTCTTGCCGAAAAGGCAAACGTCCGGCTCCTTCTGCCACAGGGAAACGCCCAGGCCTGATAGCTGTTGCTGCTCTTCACGGTGCCTTGGTGCCCTATCTACAGGCACAACATCACTGGAGATATGGGCTTTCCCAGAGACGCAACATCTCATGGCGCTCGGCCCGCGGCAGAGCCTCTTGCCGAAAAGGCAAACGTCCGGCTCCTTCTCCCACAGGGAAGGGCCCAGCCCTGAAAGCTGTTGCTGCTCTTCACGGTGCCTTGGCACCCTATCTACAGGCACAACAGCACTGGGCATCTGTGCTTTCCCAGAGACGCACTATCTCATGGCGCTCGGACCGCGGCAGAGCCTCTTGCCGAAAAGGCAAACGTCCGGCTCCTTCTCCCACAGGGAAATGCCCAGCCCTGAAAGCTGTTGCTGCTCTTCACGGTGCCTTGGCACCCTATCTACAGGCACAACGGCACTGGGGATCTGGGCTTTCCCAGAGACGCAACATCTCATGGCGCTCGGCCGCGGCAGAGCCTCTTGCCGAAAAGGCAAACATCCGGCTCCTTCTGCCCCAGGGAAGGGCCCAGCCCTGAAAGCTGTTGCTGCTCTTCACGGTGCCTTGGCGCACTATCCACAGGCACAACAGCACTGGGGATCTGTGCTTTCCCAGAGACGAAACATCTCATGGCGCTCGGCCACGGCAGAGCCTCTTGCCGAAAAGGCAAACGTCCGGCTCCTTCTCCCACAGGGAAGGGCCCAGCCCTGAAAGCTGTTGCTGCTCTTCACGGTGCCTTGGTGCCCTATCTACAGGCACAACAGCACTGAGATATGGGCTTTCCCAGAGACGCAACATCTCATGGCGCTCTGCCGCGGCAGAGCCTCTTGCCGAAAAGGCAAACGTCCGGCTCCTTCTGCCACAGAGAAGGGCCCAGCCCTGAAAGCTGTTGCTGCTCTTCACGGTGCCTTGGTGCCCTATCTACAGGCACAACAGCACTGGGGATCTGGGCTTTCCCAGAGACGCAACATCTCATGGCGCTCGGCCGCGGCAGAGCCTCTTGCCGAAAAGGCAAACGTCCGGCTCCTTCTCCCACAGGGAAATACCCAGCCCTGAAAGCTGTTGCTGCTCTTAACGGTGTCTTGGTGCCCTATCTACAGGCACAACAGCACTGGGATCTGTTCTTTCCCAGAGACGCAACATCTCATGGCGCTCGGCCGCGGCAGAGCCTCTTGCCGAAAAGGCAAACGTCCGGCTCCTTCTCCCACAGGGAAACGCCCAGGCCTGAAAGCTGTTGCTGCTCTTCACGGTGCCTTGGTGCCCTATCTACAGGCACAACAGCACTGGGGATCAGGGCTTTCCCAGAGACGCAACATCTCATGGCGCTCGGCCACGGCAGAGCCTCTTGCCGAAAAGGCAAACGTCCGGCTCCTTCTCCCACAGGGAAGGGCCCAGCCCTGAAAGCTGTTGCTGCTCTTCACGGTGCCTTGGCGCCCTATCTACAGGCACAACAGCACTGGGGATCTGGGCTTTCCCAGAGACTCAACATCTCATGGCGCTCGGCCGCGGCAGAGCCTCTTGCCAAAAAGGCAAACGTCCGGCTCCTTCTCCCACAGGGAAGGGCCCAGCCCTGAAAGGTGTTGCTGCTCTTCACGGTGCCTTGGCACCCTATCTACAGGCACAACGGCACTGGGGATCTGGGCTTTCCCAGAGACGCAACATCTCATGGCGCTCGGCCGCGGCAGAGCCTCTTGCCGAAAAGGCAAACATCCGGCTCCTTCTCCCACAGGGAAGGGCCCAGCCCTGAAAGCTGTTGCTGCTCTTCACGGAGCTTTGGTGCCCTATGTACAGGCACAACAGCACTGGGATCAGGGCTTTCCCAGAGACGAAACATCTCATGGCGCTCGGCCACGGCACAGCCTCTTGCCGAAAAGGCAAACGTCCGGCTCCTTCTCCCACAGGGAAATACCCAGCCCTGAAAGCTTTTGCTGCTCTTAACGGTGTCTTGGTGCCCTATCTACAGGCACAACAGCACTGGGGATCCGGGCTTTCCCAGAGACGCAACATCTCATGGCGCTCGGCCGCGGCAGAGCCTCTTGCCGAAAAGGCAAACGTCCGGCTCCTTCTCCCACAGGGAAATGCCCAGCCCTGAAAGCTGTTGCTGCTCTTAACGGTGTCTTGGCACCCTATGTACAGGCACAACAGCACTGGGGATCAGGATTTCCCAGAGACGAAACATCTCATGGCGCTCGGCCACGGCAGAGCCTCTTGCCGAAAAGGCAAACGTCCGGCTCCTTCTCCCACAGGGAAACGCCCAGCCCTGAAAGCTGTTGCTGCTCTTCACGGTGCCTTGGTGCCCTATCTACAGGCACAACAGCACTGGGGATCAGGGCTTTCCCAGAGACGCAACATCTCATGGCGCTCGGCCACGGCAGAGCCTCTTGCCGAAAAGGCAAACGTCCGGCTCCTTCTCCCACAGGGAAGGGCCCAGCCCTGAAAGCTGTTGCTGCTCTTCACGGTGCCTTGGCGCCCTATCTACAGGCACAACAGCACTGGGGATCTGGGCTTTCCCAGAGACTCAACATCTCATGGCGCTCGGCCGTGGCAGAGCCTCTTGCCAAAAAGGCAAACGTCCGGCTCCTTCTCCCACAGGGAAGGGCCCAGCCCTGAAAGATGTTGCTGCTCTTCACGGTGCCTTGGCACCCTATCTACAGGCACAACGGCACTGGGGATCTGGGCTTTCCCAGAGACGCAACATCTCATGGCGCTCGGCCGCGGCAGAGCCTCTTGCCTAAAAGGCAAACATCCGGCTCCTTCTCCCACAGGGAAGGGCCCAGCCCTGAAAGCTGTTGCTGCTCTTCACGGAGCTTTGGTGCCCTATGTACAGGCACAACAGCACTGGGGATCAGGGCTTTCCCAGAGACGAAACATCTCATGGCGCTCGGCCACGGCACAGCCTCTTGCCGAAAAGGCAAACGTCCGGCTCCTTCTCCCACAGGGAAGGGCCCAGCCCTGAAAGCTGTTGCTGCTCTTCACGGTGTCTTGGCGCCCTATCTACAGGCACAACAGCACTGGGGATCTGTGCTTTCCCAGAGACGAAACATCTCATGGCGCTCGGCCCGCGGCAGAGCCTCTTGCCGAAAAGGCAAACGTCCGGCTCCTTCTCCCACAGGGAAGGGCCCAGCCCTGAAAGCTGTTGCTGCTCTTCACGGTGCCTTGGCGCCCTATCTACAGGCACAACAGCACTGGGGATCTGTGCTTTCCCAGAGACGAACCATCTCATGGCGCTCGGCCACGGCAGAGCCTCTTGCCGAAAAGGCAAACATCCGGCTCCTTCTCCCACAGGAAGGGCCCAGCCCTGAAAGCTGTTGCTGCTCTTCATGGTGCCTTGGCGCCCTATCTACAGGCACAACAGCACTGGGGATCTGGGCTTTTCCAGAGACGCAACATCTCATGGCGCTCGGCCGCGGCAGAGCCTCTTGCCGAAAAGGCAAACGTCCGGCTCCTTCTCCCACAGGGAAATGCCCAGCCCTGAAAGCTGTTGCTGCTCTTCACGGTGCCTTGGCACCCTATCTACAGGCACAACGGCACTGGGGATCTGGGCTTTCCCAGAGACGCAACATCTCATGGCGCTCGGCCGCGGCAGAGCCTCTTGCTGAAAAGGCAAACATCTGGCTCCTTCTGCCACAGGGAAGGGCCCAGCCCTGAAAGCTGTTGCTGCTCTTCACGGTGCCTTGGCGCCCTATCTACAGGCACAACAGCACTGGGGATCTGGGCTTTCCCAGAGACGAAACATCTCATGGCGCTCGGCCGCGGCAGAGCCTCTTGCCGAAAAGGCAAACGTCCGGCTCCTTCTGCCACAGGGAAACGCCCAGGCCTGATAGCTGTTGCTGCTCTTCACGGTGCCTTGGTGCCCTATCTACAGGCACAACAGCACTGGAGATATGGGCTTTCCCAGAGACGCAACATCTCATGGCGCTCGGCCGCGGCAGAGCCTCTTGCCGAAAAGGCAAACGTCCGGCTCCTTCTCCCACAGGGAAGGGCCCAGCCCTGAAAGCTGTTGCTGCTCTTCACGGTGCCTTGGTGCCCTATCTACAGGAACAACAGCACTGGGGATCTGGGCTTTTCCAGAGACGCAACATCTCATGGCGCTCGGCCGCGGCAGAGCCTCTTGCCGAAAAGGCAAACGTCCGGCTCCTTCTCCCACAGGGAAATGCCCAGCCCCTGAAAGCTGTTGCTGCTCTTAACAGTGCCTTGGTGCCCTATCTACAGGCACAACAGCACTGGGGATATGGGCTTTCCCAGAGACGCAACATCTCATGGCGCTCGGCCACGGCATAGCCTCTTGCCGAAAAGGCAAACATCCGGCTCCTTCTGCCCCAGGGTAGGGCCCAGCCCTGAAAGCTGTTGCTGCTCTTAACGGTGTCTTGGTGCCCTATCTACAGGCACAACAGCACTGGGGATCTGGGCTTTCCCAGAGACTCAACATCTCATGGCGCTCGGCCGCGGCAGAGCCTCTTGCTGAAAAGGCAAACGTCCAGCTCCTTCTCCCACAGGGAAATGCCCAGCCCTGAAAGCTGTTGCTGCTCTTAACGGTGTCTTGGTGCCCTATCTACAGGCACAACAGCACTGGGGATCTGGGCTTTCCCAGAGACTCAACATCTCATGGCGCTCGGCCACGGCAGAGCCTCTTGCCGAAAAGGCAAACATCCGGCTCCTTCTGCCCCAGGGAAATGCCCAGCCCTGAAAGCTGTTGCTGCTCTTCACAGTGCCTTGGCACCCTATCTACAGGCACAACGGCACTGGGGATCTGGGCTTTCCCAGAGACGCAACATCTCATGGCGCTCGGGCCGCGGCAGAGCCTCTTGCCGAAAAGGCAAACATCCGGCTCCTTCTGCCCCAGGGAAGGGCCCAGCCCTGAAAGCTGTTGCTTGCTCTTCACGGTGCCTTGGCGCCCTATCTACAGGCACAACAGCACTGGGGATCTGGGCTTTCCCAGAGACGCAACATCTCATGGCGCTCGGCCACGGCAGAGCCTCTTGCCGAAAAGGCAAACGTCCGGCTCCTTCTCCCACAGGGAAGGGCCCAGCCCTGAAAGCTGTTGCTGCTCTTCACGGTGCCTTGGTGCCCTATCTACAGGCACAACAGCACTGGAGATCTGGGCTTTCCCAGAGACGCAACATCTCATGGCGCTCGGCCGCGGCAGAGCCTCTTGCCGAAAAGGCAAACGTCCGGCTCCTTCTCCCACAGGGAAATGCCCAGCCCTGAAAGCTGTTGCTGCTCTTCACGGTGTCTTGGTGCCTTATCTACAGGCACAACAGCACTGGGGATCTGGGCTTTCCAGAGACGCAACATCTCATGGCGCTCGGGCCCGCGGCAGAGCCTCTTGCCGAAAAGGCAAACGTCCGGCTCCTTCTCCCACAGGGAAGGGCCCAGCCCTGAAAGCTGTTGCTGCTCTTCACGGTGCCTTGGTGCCCTATCTACAGGAACAACAGCACTGGGGATCTGGGGTTTCCAGAGACGCAACATCTCATGGCGCTCGGCCGCGGCAGAGCCTCTTGCCGAAAAGGCAAACGTCCGGCTCCTTCTCCCACAGGGAAATGCCCAGCCCTGAAAGCTGTTGCTGCTCTTCACGGTGCCTTGGTGCCCTATCTACAGGCACAACAGCACTGGGGATCTGGCTTTCCCAGAGACGCAACATCTCATGGCGCTCGGCCACGGCATAGCCTCTTGCCGAAAAGGCAAACATCCAGCTCCTTCTGCCCCAGGGAAGGGCCCAGCCCTGAAAGCTGTTGCTGCTCTTAACGGTGTCTTGGTGCCCTATCTACAGGCACAACAGCACTGGGGATCTGGGCTTTCCCAGACACTCAACATCTCATGGCGCTCGGCCGCGGAAGAGCCTCTTGCTGAAAAGGCAAACGTCCGGCTCCTTCTCCCACAGGGAAATGCCCAGCCCTGAAATCTGTTGCTGCTCTTAACGGTGTCTTGGTGCCCTATCTACAGGCACAACAGCACTGGGGATCTGGGCTTTCCCAGAGACTCAACATCTCATGGCGCTCGGCCACGGCAGAGCCTCTTGCCGAAAAGGCAAACGTCTGGCTCCTTCTCCCACAGGGAAATGCCCAGCCCTGAAAGCTGTTGCTGCTCTTCACGGTGGTTGGTGCCCTATCTACAGGCACAACGGCACTGGGGATCTGGGCTTTCCCAGAGACGCAACATCTCATGGCGCTCGGCCGCGGCAGAGCCTCTTGCCGAAAAGACAAACATCCGTCTCCTTCTCCCACAGGAAGGGCCCAGCCCTGAAAGCTGTTGCTGCTCTTCACGGTGCCTTGGCGCCCTATCTACAGGCACAACAGCACTGGGGATCTGTGCTTTCCCAGAGAAGCAACATCTCATGGCGCTCGGCCACGGCAGAGCCTCTTGCCGAAAAGGCAAACGTCCGGCTCCTTCTCCCACAGGGAAGGGCCCAGCCCTGAAAGCTGTTGCTGCTCTTCACGGTGCCTTGGCGCCCTATCTACAGGCACAACAGCACTGGGGATCTGTGCTTTCCCAGAGACGCAACATCTCATGGCGCTCGGCCGCGGCAGATCCTCTTGCCGAAAAGGCAAACGTGCGGCTCCTTCTCCCACAGGGAAATGCCCAGCCCTGAAAGCTGTTGCTGCTCTTCACGGTGCCTTGGCACCCTATCTACAGGCACAACGGCACTGGGGATCTGGGCTTTCCCAGAGGCGCAACATCTCATGGCGCTCGGCCGCGGCAGAGCCTCTTGCCGAAAAGGCAAACATCCGGCTCCTTCTGCCCCAGGGAAGGGCCCAGCCCTGAAAGCTGTTGCTGCTCTTCACGGTGCCTTGGCGCCCTATCTACAGGCACAACAGCACTGGGGATCTGTGCTTTCCCAGAGACGAAACATCTCATGGCACTCGGCCACGGCAGAGCCTCTTGCCGAAAAGGCAAACGTCCGGCTCCTTCTGCCACAGGGAAACGCCCAGGCCTGAAAGCTGTTGCTGCTCTTCACGGTGCCTTGGTGCCCTATCTACAGGCACAACAGCACTGGAGATATGGGCTTTCCCAGAGACGCAACATCTCATGGCGCTCGGCCGTGGCAGAGCCTCTTGCCGAAAAGGCAAACGTCCGGCTCCTTCTCCCACAGGGAAATGGCCAGCCCTGAAAGCTGTTGCTGCTCTTCACGGTGCCTTGGTGCCCTATCTACAGGAACAACAGCACTGGGGATCTGGGCTTTTCCAGAGACGCAACATCTCATGGCGCTTGGCCGCGGCAGAGCCTCTTGCCGAAAAGGCAAACGTCCGGCTCCTTCTCCCACAGGGAAATACCCAGCCCTGAAAGCTGTTGCTGCTCTTAACGGTGTCTTGGTGCCCTATCTACAGGCACAACAGCACTGGGGATCTGTGCTTTCCCAGAGACGCAACATCTCATGGCGCTCGGCCGCGGCAGAGCCTCTTGCCGAAAAGGCAAACGTCCGGCTCCTTCTCCCACAGGAAAATGCCCAGCCCTGAAAGCTGTTGCTGCTCTTAACGGTGTCTTGGCACCCTATGTACAGGCACAACAGCACTGGGGATCAGGGCTTTCCCAGAGACGAAACATCTCATGGCGCTCGGCCACGGCAGAGCCTCTTGCCGAAAAGGCAAACGTCCGGCTCCTTCTCCCACAGGGAAGGGCCCAGCCCTGAAAGCTGTTGCTGCTCTTCACGGTGCCTTGGCGCCCTATCTACAGGCACAACAGCACTGGGGATCTGTGCTTTCCCAGAGACTCAACATCTCATGGCGCTCGGCCGCGGCAGAGCCTCTTGCCGAAAAGGCAAACGTCCGGCTCCTTCTCCCACAGGGAAGGGCCCAGCCCTGAAAGCTGTTGCTGCTCTTCACGGTGCCTTGGCACCCTATCTACAGGCACAACGGCACTGGGGATCTGGGCTTTCCCAGAGACGCAACATCTCATGGCGCTCGGCTGCGGCAGAGCCTCTTGCCGAAAAGGCAAACATCCGGCTCCTTCTCCCACAGGGAAGGGCCCAGCCCTGAAAGCTGTTGCTGCTCTTCACGGTGCCTTGGCGCCCTATCTACAGGCACAACAGCACTGGGGATCAGGGCTTTCCCAGAGACGAAACATCTCATGGCGCTCGGCCACGGCACAGCCTCTTGCCGAAAAGGCAAACGTCCGGCTCCTTCTGCCCCTGGGAAGGGCCCAGCCCTGAAAGCTGTTGCTGCTCTTCACGGTGCCTTGGCGCCCTATCTACAGGCACAATAGCACTGGGGATCTGTGCTTTCCCAGAGACGAAATATCTCATGGCGCTCGGCCGCGGCAGAGCCTCTTGCCGAAAAGGCAAACGTCCGGCTCCTTCTCCCACAGGGAAGGGCCCAGCCCTGAAAGCTGTTGCTGCTCTTCACGGTGCCTTGGCGCCCTATCTACAGGCACAACAGCACTGGGGATCTGTGCTTTCCCAGAGACGAAACATCTCATGGCGCTCGGCCACGGCAGAGCCTCTTGCCAAAAAGGCAAACGTCCGGCTCCTTCTCCCACAGGGAAGGGCCCAGCCCTGAAAGCTGTTGCTGCTCTTCACGGTGCCTTGGCGCCCTATCTACAGGCACAACAGCACTGGGGATCTGTGCTTTCCCAGAGATGCAACATCTCATGGCGCTCGGCCGCGGCAGATCCTCTTGCCGAAAAGGCAAACGTCCGGCTCCTTCTCCCACAGGGAAATGCCCAGCCCTGAAAGCTGTTGCTGCTCTTCACGGTGCCTTGGCACCCTATCTACAGGCACAACGGCACTGGGGATCTGGGCTTTCCCAGAGGCGCAACATCTCATGGCGCTCGGCCGCGGCAGAGCCTCTTGCCGAAAAGGCAAACGTCCGGCTCCTTCTGCCCCAGGGAAGGGCCCAGCCCTGAAAGCTGTTGCTGCTCTTCACGGTGCCTTGGCGCCCTATCTACAGGCACAACAGCACTGGGGATCTGTGCTTTCCCAGAGACGAAACATCTCATGGCGCTCGTCGGCCACGGCAGAGCCTCTTGCCGAAAAGGCAAACGTCCGGCTCCTTCTGCCACAGGGAAGGGCCCAGCCCTGAAAGCTGTTGCTGCTCTTCACGGTGCCTTGGTGCCCTATCTACAGGCACAACAGCACTGGAGATATGGGCTTTCCCAGAGACGCAACATCTCATGGCGCTCGGCCGTGGCAGAGCCTCTTGCCGAAAAGGCAAACGTCTGGCTCCTTCTCCCACAGGGAAATGGCCAGCCCTGAAAGCTGTTGCTGCTCTTCACGGTGCCTTGGTGCCCTATCTACAGGAACAACAGCACTGGGGATCTGGGCTTTTCCAGAGACGAAACATCTCATGGCGCTCGGCCGCGGCAGAGCCTCTTGCCGAAAAGGCAAACGTCCGGCTCCTTCTCCCACAGGGAATACCCAGCCCTGAAAGCTGTTGCTGCTCTTAACGGTGTCTTGGTGCCCTATCTACAGGCACAACAGCACTGGGGATCTGTGCTTTCCCAGAGACGCAACATCTCATGGCGCTCGGCCGCGGCAGAGCCTCTTGCCGAAAAGGCAAACGTCCGGCTCCTTCTCCCACAGGAAAATGCCCAGCCCTGAAAGCTGTTGCTGCTCTTAACGGTGTCTTGGCACCCTATGTACAGGCACAACAGCACTGGGGATCAGGGCTTTCCCAGAGACGAAACATCTCATGGCGCTCGGCCACGGCAGAGCCTCTTGCCGAAAAGGCAAACGTCCGGCTCCTTCTCCCACAGGGAAGGGCCCAGCCCTGAAAGCTGTTGCTGCTCTTCACGGTGCCTTGGCGCCCTATCTACAGGCACAACAGCACTGGGGATCTGTGCTTTCCCAGAGACTCAACATCTCATGGCGCTCGGCCGCGGCAGAGCCTCTTGCCGAAAAGGCAAACGTCCGGCTCCTTCTCCCACAGGGAAGGGCCCAGCCCTGAAAGCTGTTGCTGCTCTTCACGGTGCCTTGGCACCCTATCTACAGGCACAACGGCACTGGGGATCTGGGCTTTCCCAGAGACGCAACATCTCATGGCGCTCGGCTGCGGCAGAGCCTCTTGCCGAAAAGGCAAACATCCGGCTCCTTCTCCCACAGGGAAGGGCCCAGCCCTGAAAGCTGTTGCTGCTCTTCACGGTGCCTTGGCGCCCTATCTACAGGCACAACAGCACTGGGGATCAGGGCTTTCCCAGAGACGAAACATCTCATGGCGCTCGGCCACGGCACAGCCTCTTGCCGAAAAGGCAAACGTCCGGCTCCTTCTGCCCCTGGGAAGGGCCCAGCCCTGAAAGCTGTTGCTGCTCTTCACGGTGCCTTGGCGCCCTATCTACAGGCACAATAGCACTGGGGATCTGTGCTTTCGCAGAGACGAAATATCTCATGGCGCTCGGCCGCGGCAGAGCCTCTTGCCGAAAAGGCAAACGTCGGCTCCTTCTCCCACAGGGAAGGGCCCAGCCCTGAAAGCTGTTGCTGCTCTTCACGGTGCCTTGGCGCCCTATCTACAGGCACAACAGCACTGGGGATCTGTGCTTTCCCAGAGACGAAACATCTCATGGCGCTCGGCCACGGCAGAGCCTCTTGCCAAAAAGGCAAACGTCCGGCTCCTTCTCCCACAGGGAAGGGCCCAGCCCTGAAAGCTGTTGCTGCTCTTCACGGTGCCTTGGCGCCCTATCTACAGGCACAACAGCACTGGGGATCTGTGCTTTCCCAGAGACGCAACATCTCATGGCGCTCGGCCGCGGCAGATCCTCTTGCCGAAAAGGCAAACGTCCGGCTCCTTCTCCCACAGGGAAATGCCCAGCCCTGAAAGCTGTTGCTGCTCTTCACGGTGCCTTGGCACCCTATCTACAGGCACAACGGCACTGGGGATCTGGGCTTTCCCAGAGGCGCAACATCTCATGGCGCTCGGCCCGCGGCAGAGCCTCTTGCCGAAAAGGCAAACGTCCGGCTCCTTCTGCCCCAGGGAAGGGCCCAGCCCTGAAAGCTGTTGCTGCTCTTCACGGTGCCTTGGCGCCCTATCTACAGGCACAACAGCACTGGGGATCTGTGCTTTCCCAGAGACGAAACATCTCATGGCGCTCGGCCACGGCAGAGCCTCTTGCCGAAAAGGCAAACGTCCGGCTCCTTCTGCCACAGGGAAGGGCCCAGCCCTGAAAGCTGTTGCTGCTCTTCACGGTGCCTTGGTGCCCTATCTACAGGCACAACAGCACTGGAGATATGGGCTTTCCCAGAGACGCAACATCTCATGGCGCTCGGCCACGGCAGAGCCTCTTGCCGAAAAGGCAAACGTCTGGCTCCTTCTCCCACAGGGAAATGGCCAGCCCTGAAAGCTGTTGCTGCTCTTCACGGTGCCTTGGTGCCCTATCTACAGGAACAACAGCACTGGGGATCTGGGCTTTTCCAGAGACGAAACATCTCATGGCGCTCGGCCGCGGCAGAGCCTCTTGCCGAAAAGGCAAACGTCCGGCTCCTTCTCCCACAGGGAAATACCCAGCCCTGAAAGCTGTTGCTGTTCTTAACGGTGTCTTGGTACCCTATCTACAGGCACAACAGCACTGGGGATCTGTGCTTTCCCAGAGACGCAACATCTCATGGCGCTCGGCCGCGGCAGAGCCTCTTGCCGAAAAGGCAAACGTCCGGCTCCTTCTCCCACAGGAAAATGCCCAGCCCTGAAAGCTGTTGCTGCTCCTTAACGGTGTCTTGGCACCCTATGTACAGGCACAACAGCACTGGGGATCAGGGCTTTCCCAGAGACGAAACATCTCATGGCGCTCGGCCACGGCAGAGCCTCTTGCCGAAAAGGCAAACGTCCGGCTCCTTCTGCCACAGGGAAACGCCCAGGCCTGAAAGCTGTTGCTGCTCTTCACGGTGCCTTGGCGCCCTATCTACAGGCACAACAGCACTGGAGATATGGGCTTTCCCAGAGACGCAACATCTCATGGCGCTCGGCCGTGGCAGAGCCTCTTGCCGAAAAGGCAAACGTCCGGCTCCTTCTCCCACAGGGAAATGGCCAGCCCTGAAAGCTGTTGCTGCTCTTCACGGTGCCTTGGTGCCCTATCTACAGGAACAACAGCACTGGGGATCTGGGCTTTTCCAGAGACGCAACATCTCATGGCGCTCGGCCGCGGCAGAGCCTCTTGCCGAAAAGGCAAACGTCCGGCTCCTTCTCCCACAGGGAAATACCCAGCCCTGAAAGCTGTTGCTGCTCTTAACGGTGTCTTGGTGCCCTATCTACAGGCACAACAGCACTGGGGATCTGTGCTTTCCCAGAGACGCAACATCTCATGGCGCTCGGCCGCGGCAGAGCCTCTTGCCGAAAAGGCAAACGTCCGGCTCCTTCTCCCACAGGAAAATGCCCAGCCCTGAAAGCTGTTGCTGCTCTTAACGGTGTCTTGGCACCCTATGTACAGGCACAACAGCACTGGGGATCAGGGCTTTCCCAGAGACGAAACATCTCATGGCGCTCGGCCACGGCAGAGCCTCTTGCCGAAAAGGCAAACGTCCGGCTCCTTCTCCCACAGGGAAACGCCCAGGCCTGAAAGCTGTTGATGCTCTTCACGGTGCCTTGGTGCCCTATCTACAGGCACAACAGCACTGGGGATCAGGGCTTTCCCAGAGACGCAACATCTCATGGCGCTCGGCCACGGCAGAGCCTCTTGCCGAAAAGGCAAACGTCCGGCTCCTTCTCCCACAGGGAAGGGCCCAGCCCTGAAAGCTGTTGCTGCTCTTCACGGTGCCTTGGCGCCCTATCTACAGGCACAACAGCACTGGGGATCTGGGCTTTCCCAGAGACTCAACATCTCATGGCGCTCGGCCGCGGCAGAGCCTCTTGCCGAAAAGGCAAACGTCCGGCTCCTTCTCCCACAGGGAAGGGCCCAGCCCTGAAAGCTGTTGCTGCTCTTCACGGTGCCTTGGCACCCTATCTACAGGCACAACGGCACTGGGGATCTGGGCTTTCCCAGAGACGCAACATCTCATGGCGCTCGGCTGCGGCAGAGCCTCTTGCCGAAAAGGCAAACATCCGGCTCCTTCTCCCACAGGGAAGGGCCCAGCCCTGAAAGCTGTTGCTGCTCTTCACGGTGCCTTGGCGCCCTATCTACAGGCACAACAGCACTGGGGATCACGGCTTTCCCAGAGACGAAACATCTCATGGCGCTCGGCCACGGCACAGCCTCTTGCCGAAAAGGCAAACGTCCGGCTCCTTCTGCCCCTGGGAAGGGCCCAGCCCTGAAAGCTGTTGCTGCTCTTCACGGTGCCTTGGCGCCCTATCTACAGGCACAACAGCACTGGGGATCTGTGCTTTCCCAGAGACGAAACATCTCATGGCGCTCGGCCACGGCAGAGCCTCTTGCCAAAAAGGCAAACGTCCGGCTCCTTCTCCCACAGGGAAGGGCCCAGCCCTGAAAGCTGTTGCTGCTCTTCACGGTGCCTTGGCGCCCTATCTACAGGCACAACAGCACTGGGGATCTGTGCTTTCCCAGAGACGCAACATCTCATGGCGCTCGGCCGCGGCAGATCCTCTTGCCGAAAAGGCAAACGTCCGGCTCCTTCTCCCACAGGGAAATGCCCAGCCCTGAAAGCTGTTGCTGCTCTTCACGGTGCCTTGGCACCCTATCTACAGGCACAACGGCACTGGGGATCTGGGCTTTCCCAGAGGCGCAACATCTCATGGCGCTCGGCCGCGGCAGAGCCTCTTGCCGAAAAGGCAAACGTCCGGCTCCTTCTGCCCCAGGGAAGGGCCCAGCCCTGAAAGCTGTTGCTGCTCTTCACGGTGCCTTGGCGCCCTATCTACAGGCACAACAGCACTGGGGATCTGTGCTTTCCCAGAGACGAAACATCTCATGGCGCTCGGCCACGGCAGAGCCTCTTGCCGAAAAGGCAAACGTCCGGCTCCTTCTGCCACAGGGAAGGGCCCAGCCCTGAAAGCTGTTGCTGCTCTTCACGGTGCCTTGGTGCCCTATCTACAGGCACAACAGCACTGGAGATATGGGCTTTCCCAGAGACGCAACATCTCATGGCGCTCGGCCACGGCAGAGCCTCTTGCCGAAAAGGCAACGTCTGGCTCCTTCTCCCACAGGGAAATGGCCAGCCCTGAAAGCTGTTGCTGCTCTTCACGGTGCCTTGGTGCCCTATCTACAGGAACAACAGCACTGGGGATCTGGGCTTTTCCAGAGACGAAACATCTCATGGCGCTCGGCCGCGGCAGAGCCTCTTGCCGAAAAGGCAAACGTCCGGCTCCTTCTCCCACAGGGAAATACCCAGCCCTGAAAGCTGTTGCTGTTCTTAACGGTGTCTTGGTACCCTATCTACAGGCACAACAGCACTGGGGATCTGTGCTTTCCCAGAGACGCAACATCTCATGGCGCTCGGCCGCGGCAGAGCCTCTTGCCGAAAAGGCAAACGTCCGGCTCCTTCTCCCACAGGAAAATGCCCAGCCCTGAAAGCTGTTGCTGCTCTTAACGGTGTCTTGGCACCCTATGTACAGGCACAACAGCACTGGGGATCAGGGCTTTCCCAGAGACGAAACATCTCATGGCGCTCGGCCACGGCAGAGCCTCTTGCCGAAAAGGCAAACGTCCGGCTCCTTCTGCCACAGGGAAACGCCCAGGCCCTGAAAGCTGTTGCTGCTCTTCACGGTGCCTTGGTGCCCTATCTACAGGCACAACAGCACTGGAGATATGGGCTTTCCCAGAGACGCAACATCTCATGGCGCTCGGCCGTGGCAGAGCCTCTTGCCGAAAAGGCAAACGTCCGGCTCCTTCTCCCACAGGGAAATGGCCAGCCCTGAAAGCTGTTGCTGCTCTTCACGGTGCCTTGGTGCCCTATCTACAGGAACAACAGCACTGGGGATCTGGGCTTTTCCAGAGACGCAACATCTCATGGCGCTCGGCCGCGGCAGAGCCTCTTGCCGAAAAGGCAAACGTCCGGCTCCTTCTCCCACAGGGAAATACCCAGCCCTGAAAGCTGTTGCTGCTCTTAACGGTGTCTTGGTGCCCTATCTACAGGCACAACAGCACTGGGGATCTGTGCTTTCCCAGAGACGCAACATCTCATGGCGCTCGGCCGCGGCAGAGCCTCTTGCCGAAAAGGCAAACGTCCGGCTCCTTCTCCCACAGGGAAATGCCCAGCCCTGAAAGCTGTTGCTGCTCTTAACGGTGTCTTGGCACCCTATGTACAGGCACAACAGCACTGGGGATCAGGGCTTTCCCAGAGACGAAACATCTCATGGCGCTCGGCCACGGCAGAGCCTCTTGCCGAAAAGGCAAACGTCCGGCTCCTTCTCCCACAGGGAAACGCCCAGGCCTGAAAGCTGTTGATGCTCTTCACGGTGCCTTGGTGCCCTATCTACAGGCACAACAGCACTGGGGATCAGGGCTTTCCCAGAGACGCAACATCTCATGGCGCTCGGCCACGGCAGAGCCTCTTGCCGAAAAGGCAAACGTCCGGCTCCTTCTCCCACAGGGAAGGGCCCAGCCCTGAAAGCTGTTGCTGCTCTTCACGGTGCCTTGGCGCCCTATCTACAGGCACAACAGCACTGGGGATCTGGGCTTTCCCAGAGACTCAACATCTCATGGCGCTCGGCCGCGGCAGAGCCTCTTGCCGAAAAGGCAAACGTCCGGCTCCTTCTCCCACAGGGAAGGACCCAACCCTGAAAGCTGTTGCTGCTCTTCACGGTGCCTTGGCGCCCTATCTACAGGCACAACAGCACTGGGGATCAGGGCTTTCCCAGAGACGCAACATCTCATGGCGCTCGGCCGCGGCAGAGCCTCTTGCCGAAAAGGCAAACATCCGGCTCCTTCTCCCACAGGGAAGGGCCCAGCCCTGAAAGCTGTTGCTGCTCTTCACGGTGCCTTGGCGCCCTATCTACAGGCACAACAGCACTGGGGATCTGTGCTTTCCCAGAGACGAAACATCTCATGGCGCTCGGCCACGGCACAGCCTCTTGCCGAAAAGGCAAACGTCCGGCTCCTTCTGCCCCTGGGAAGGGCCCAGCCCTGAAAGCTGTTGCTGCTCTTAACGGTGTCTTGGTGCCCTATCTACAGGCACAACAGCACTGGGGATCTGGGCTTTCCCAGAGACGAAACATCTCATGGCGCTCGTCCAGGGCAGAGTCTCTTGCCGAAAAGGCAAACGTCCGCTCCTTCTCCCACAGGGAAGGACCCAACCCTGAAAGCTGTTGCTGCTCTTCACGGTGCCTTGGCGCCCTATCTACAGGCACAACAGCACTGGGGATCAGGGCTTTCCCAGAGACGCAACATCTCATGGCGCTCGGCCGCGGCAGAGCCTCTTGCCGAAAAGGCAAACTTCCGGCTCCTTCTCCCACAGGGAAGGGCCCAGCCCTGAAAGCTGTTGCTGCTCTTCACGGTGCCTTGGTGCCCTATCTACAGGCACAACAGCACTGGGGATCTGGGCTTTCCCAGAGACTCAACATCTCATGGCGCTCGGCCGCGGCAGAGCCTCTTGCCAAAAAGGCAAACGTCCGGCTCCTTCTCCCACAGGGAAGGGCCCAGCCCTGAAAGCTGTTGCTGCTCTTCACGGTGCCTTGGCACCCTATCTACAGGCACAACGGCACTGGGGATCTCGGCTTTCCCAGAGACGCAACATCTCATGGCGCTCGGCCGCGGCAGAGCCTCTTGCCGAAAAGGAAAACATCCGGCTCATTCTGCCCCAGGGAAGGGCCCAGCCCTGAAAGCTGTTGCTGCTCTTCACGGTGCCTTGGTGCCCTATGTACAGGCACAACAGCACTGGGGATCAGGGCTTTCCCAGAGACGAAACATCTCATGGCGCTCGGCCACGGCACAGCCTCTTGACGAAAAGGCAAACGTCCGGCTCCTTCTCCCACAGGGAAGGGCCCAGCCCTGAAAGCTGTTGCTGCTCTTAACGGTGTCTTGGTGCCCTATCTACAGGCACAACAGCACTGGGGATCTGGGCTTTCCCAGAGACGAAACATCTCATGGCGCTCGTCCAGGTCAGAGTCTCTTGACGAAAAGGCAAACGTCCGGCTCCTTCTCCCACAGGGAAGGACCCAAACCTGAAAGCTGTTGCTGCTCTTCACGGTGCCTTGGCGCCCTATCTACAGGCACAACAGCACTGGGGATCAGGGCTTTCCCAGAGACTCAACATCTCATGGCGCTCGGCCGCGGCAGAGCCTCTTGCCGAAAAGGCAAACTTCCGGCTCCTTCTCCCACAGGGAAGGGCCCAGCCCTGAAAGCTGTTGCTGCTCTTCACGGTGCCTTGGTGCCCTATCTACAGGCACAACAGCACTGGGGATCTGGGCTTTCCCAGAGACTCAACATCTCATGGCGCTCGGCCGCGGCAGAGCCTCTTGCCGAAAAGGCAAACGTCCGGCTCCTTCTCCCACAGGGAAGGGCCCAGCCCTGAAAGCTGTTGCTGCTCTTCACGGTGCCTTGGCACCCTATCTACAGGCACAACGGCACTGGGGATCTCGGCTTTCCCAGAGACGCAACATCTCATGGCGCTCGGCCGCGGCAGAGCCTCTTGCCGAAAAGGCAAACATCCGGCTCCTTCTGCCCCAGGGAAGGGCCCAGCCCTGAAAGCTGTTGCTGCTCCTCACGGTGCCTTGGTGCCCTATATACAGGCACAACAGCACTGGGGATCAGGGCTTTCCCAGAGACGAAACATCTCATGGCGCTCGGCCACGGCACAGCCTCTTGCCGAAAAGGCAAACGTCCGGCTCCTTCTCCCACAGGGAAATGCCCAGCCCTGAAAGCTGTTGCTGCTCTTCACGGTGTCTTGGTGCCTTATTTACAGGCACAACAGCACTGGGGATCTGGGCTTTCCCAGAGACGCAACATCTCATGGCGCTCGGCCGCGGCAGAGCCTCTTGCCGAAAAGGCAAACATCCGGCTCCTTCTGCCCCAGGGAAGGGCCCAGCCCTGAAAGCTGTTGCTGCTCTTCACGGTGCCTTGGCGCCCTATCTACAGGCACAACAGCACTGGGGATCTGTGCTTTCCCAGAGAGGAAACATCTCATGGCGATCGGCCACGGCAGAGCCTCTTGCCGAAAAGGCAAACGTCCGGCTCCTTCTCCCACAGGGAAGGGCCCAGCCCTGAAAGCTGTTGCTGCTCTTAACGGTGTCTTGGTGCCCTATCCACAGGCACAACAGCACTGGGGATCTGGGCTTTCCCAGAGACTCAACATCTCATGGCGCTCGGCCGCGGCAGAGCCTCTTGCTGAAAAGGCAAACGTCCGGCTCCTTCTCCCACAGGGAAATGCCCAGCCCTGAAAGCTGTTGCTGCTCTTAACGGTATCTTGGTGCCCTATCTACAGGCACAACAGCACTGGGGATCTGGGCTTTCCCAGAGACTCAACATCTCATGGCGCTCGGCCACGGCAGAGCCTCTTGCCGAAAAGGCAAACGTCCGGCTCCTTCTCCCACAGGGAAATGCCCAGCCCTGAAAGCTGTTGCTGCTCTTCACGGTGCCTTGATGCCCTATCTACAGGCACAACGGCACTGGGGATCCGGGCTTTCCCAGAGACGCAACATCTCATGGCGCTCGGCCGCGGCAGAGCCTCTTGCCGAAAAGGCAAACATCCGGCTCCTTCTCCCACAGGGAAGGGCCCAGCCCTGAAAGCTGTTGCTGCTCTTCACGGTGCCTTGGCGCCCTAACTACAGGCACAACAGCACTGGGGATCTGTGCTTTCCCAGAGACGAAACATCTCATGGCGCTCGGCCACGGCAGAGCCTCTTGCCGAAAAGGCAAACGTCCGGCTCCTTCTCCCACAGGGAAGGGCCCAGCCCTGAAAGCTGTTGCTGCTCTTCACGGTGCCTTGGCACCCTATGTACTGGCACAACAGCACTGGGGATCTGTGCTTTCCCAGAGACGCAACATCTCATGGCGCTCGGCCGCGGCAGATCCTCTTGCCGAAAAGGCAAACGTCCGGCTCCTTCTCCCACAGGGAAGGGCCCAGCCCTGAAAGCTGTTGCTGCTCTTCACGGTGTCTTGGTGCCCTATCCACAGGCACAACAGCACTGGGGATCTGGGCTTTCCCAGAGACTCAACATCTCATGGCGCTCGGCCGCGGCAGAGCCTCTTGCTGAAAAGGCAAACGTCCGGCTCCTTCTCCCACAGGGAAATGCCCAGCCCTGAAAGCTGTTGCTGCTCTTAACGGTATCTTGGTGCCCTATCTACAGGCACAACAGCACTGGGGATCTGGGCTTTCCCAGAGACTCAACATCTCATGGCGCTCGGCCACGGCAGAGCCTCTTGCCGAAAAGGCAAACGTCCGGCTCCTTCTCCCACAGGGAAATACCCAGCCCTGAAAGCTGTTGCTGCTCTTCACGGTGCCTTGATGCCCTATCTACAGGCACAACGGCACTGGGGATCCGGGCTTTCCCAGAGACGCAACATCTCATGGCGCTTGGCCGCGGCAGAGCCTCTTGCCGAAAAGGCAAACATCCGGCTCCTTCTCCCACAGGGAAGGGCCCAGCCCTGAAAGCTGTTGCTGCTCTTCACGGTGCCTTGGCGCCCTAACTACAGGCACAACAGCACTGGGGATCTGTGCTTTCCCAGAGACGAAACATCTCATGGCGCTCGGCCACGGCAGAGCCTCTTGCCGAAAAGGCAAACGTCCGGCTCCTTCTCCCACAGGGAAGGGCCCAGCCCTGAAAGCTGTTGCTGCTCTTCACGGTGCCTTGGCACCCTATGTACAGGCACAACAGCACTGGGGATCTGTGCTTTCCCAGAGACGCAACATCTCATGGCGCTCGGCCGCGGCAGATCCTCTTGCCGAAAAGGCAAACGTCCGGCTCCTTCTCCCACAGGGAAATGCCCAGCCCTGAAAGCTGTTGCTGCTCTTCACGGTGCCTTGGCACCCTATCTACAGGCACAACGGCACTGGGGATCTGGGCTTTCCCAGAGACTCAACATCTCATGGCGCTCGGCCGCGGCAGAGCCTCTTGCCGAAAAGGCAAACATCCGGCTCCTTCTGCCCCAGGGAAGGGCCCAGCCCTGAAAGCTGTTGCTGCTCTTCACGGTGCCTTGGCGCACTATCTACAGGCACAACAGCACTGGGGATCTGGGCTTTCCCAGAGACGAAACATCTCATGGCGCTCGTCCAGGGCAGAGTCTCTTGCCGAAAAGGCAAACATCCGGCTCCTTCTCCCACAGGGAAGGGCCCAGCCCTGAAAGCTGTTGCTGCTCTTCACGGTGCCTTGGCGCCCTATCTACAGGCACAACAGCACTGGGGATCAGGGCTTTCCCAGAGACGCAACATCTCATGGCGCTCGGCCGCGGCAGAGCCTCTTGCCGAAAAGGCAAACTTCCGGCTCCTTCTCCCACAGGGAAGGGCCCAGCCCTGAAAGCTGTTGCTGCTCTTCACGGTGCCTTGGTGCCCTATCTACAGGCACAACAGCACTCGGGATCTGGGCTTTCCCAGAGACGCAACATCTCATGGCGCTCGGCCGCGGCAGAGCCTCTTGCCGAAAAGGCAAACGTCCGGCTCCTTCTCCCACAGGGAAGGGCCCAGCCCTGAAAGCTGTTGCTGCTCTTCACGGTGCCTTGGCACCCTATCTACAGGCACAACGGCACTGGGGATCTCGGCTTTCCCAGAGACGCAACATCTCATGGCGCTCGGCCGCGGCAGAGCCTCTTGCCGAAAAGGCAAACGTCCGGCTACTTCTCCCACAGGGAAATGCCCAGCCCTGAAAGCTGTTGCTGCTCTTCACGGTGCCTTGATGCCCTATCTACAGGCACAACGGCACTGGGGATCTGGGCTTTCCCAGAGACGCAACATCTCATGGCGCTCGGCCGCGGCAGAGCCTCTTGCCGAAAAGGCAAACATCCGGCTCCTTCTGCCACAGGGAAGGGCCCAGCCCTGAAAGCTGTTGCTGCTCTTCACGGTGCCTTGGCACCCTATCTACAGGCACAACAGCACTGGGGATCTGTGCTTTCCCAGAGAGGAAACATCTCATGGCGCTCGGCCACGGCAGAGCCTCTTGCCGAAAAGGCAAACGTCCGGCTCCTTCTCCCACAGGGAAGGGCCCAGCCCTGAAAGCTGTTGCTGCTCTTCACGGTGTCTTGGTGCCCTATCTACAGGCACAACAGCACTGGGGATCTGGGCTTTCCCAGAGACTCAACATCTCATGGCGCTCGGCCGCGGCAGAGCCTCTTGCTGAAAAGGCAAACGTCCGGCTACTTCTCCCACAGGGAAATGCCCAGCCCTGAAAGCTGTTGCTGCTCTTCACGGTGCCTTGATGCCCTATCTACAGGCACAACGGCACTGGGGATTTGGGCTTTCCCAGAGACGCAACATCTCATGGCGCTCGGCCGCGGCAGAGCCTCTTGCCGAAAAGGCAAACATCCGGCTCCTTCTGCCCCAGGGAAGGGACCAGCCCTGAAAGCTGTTGCTGCTCTTCACGGTGCCTTGGCGCCCTATCTACAGGCACAACAGCACTGGGGATCTGTGCTTTCCCAGAGACGAAACATCTCATGGCGCTCGGCCACGGCAGAGCCTCTTGCCGAAAAGGCAAACGTCCGGCTCCTTCTCCCACAGGGAAGGGCCCAGCCCTGAAAGCTGTTGCTGCTCTTCACGGTGCCTTGGCGCCCTATCTACAGGCACAACAGCACTGGGGATCTGTGCTTTCCCAGAGACGCAACATCTCATGGCGCTCGGCCGCGGCAGATCCTCTTGCCGAAAAGGCAAACGTCCGGCTCCTTCTCCCACAGGGAAATGCCCAGCCCTGAAAGCTGTTGCTGCTCTTCACGGTGCCTTGGCACCCTATCTACAGGCACAACGGCACTGGGGATCTGGGCTTTCCCAGAGGCGCAACATCTCATGGCGCTCGGCCGCGGCAGAGCCTCTTGCCGAAAAGGCAAACATCCGACTCCTTCTGCCCCAGGGAAGGGCCCAGCCCTGAAAGCTGTTGCTGCTCTTCACGGTGCCTTGGCGCACTATCTACAGGCACAACAGCACTGGGGATCTGTGCTTTCCCAGAGACGAAACATCTCATGGCGCTCGGCCACGGCACAGCCTCTTGCCGAAAAGGCAAACGTCCGGCTCCTTCTCCCACAGGGAAACGGCCAGGCCTGAAAGCTGTTGCTGCTCTTCACGGTGCCTTGGCACCCTATCTACAGGCACAACAGCACTGGAGATATGGGCTTTCCCAGAGACGCAACATCTCATGGCGCTCGGCCGCGGCAGAGCCTCTTGCCGAAAAGGCAAACGTCCGGCTCCTTCTGCCCCAGAGAAGGGCCCAGCCCTGAAAGCTGTTGCTGCTCTTCACGGTGCCTTGGCACCCTATCTACAGGAACAACAGCACTGGGGATCTGGGCTTTTCCAGAGACGCAACATCTCATGGCACTCGGCCGCGGCAGAGCCTCTTGCCGAAAAGGCAAACGTCCGGCTCCTTCTCCCACAGGGAAGGGCCCAGCCCTGAAAGCTGTTGCTGCTCTTAACGGTGTCTTGGTGCCCTATCTACAGGCACAACAGCACTGGGGATCTCTGCTTTCCCAGAGACGCAACATCTCATGGCGCTCGGCCGCGGCAGAGCCTCTTGCCGAAAAGGCAAACGTCCGGCTCCTTCTCCCACAGGGAAATGCCCAGCCCTGAAAGCTGTTGCTGCTCTTAACGGTGTCTTGGCACCCTATGTACAGGCACAACAGCACTGGGGATCAGGGCTTTCCCAGAGACGAAACATCTCATGGCGCTCGGCCACGGCAGAGCCTCTTGCCGAAAAGGCAAACGTCCGGCTCCTTCTCCCACAGGGAAACGCCCAGGCCTGAAAGCTGTTGCTGCTCTTCACGGTGCCTTGGTGCCCTATCTACAGGCACAACAGCACTGGGGATCAGGGCTTTCCCAGAGACGCAACATCTCATGGCGCTCGGCCACCGCAGAGCCTCTTGCCGAAAAGGCAAACGTCCGGCTCCTTCTCCCACAGGGAAGGGCCCAGCCCTGAAAGCTGTTGCTGCTCTTCACGGTGCCTTGGCGCCCTATCTACAGGCACAACAGCACTGGGGATCTGGGCTTGCCCAGAGACTCAACATCTCATGGCGCTCGGCCGCGGCAGAGCCTCTTGCCGAAAAGGCAAACGTCCGGCTCCTTCTCCCACAGGGAAGGGCCCAGCCCTGAAAGGTGTTGCTGCTCTTCACGGTGCCTTGGCACCCTATCTACAGGCACAACGGCACTGGGGATCTGGGCTTTCCCAGAGACGCAACATCTCATGGCGCTCGGCCGCGGCAGAGCCTCTTGCCGAAAAGGCAATCATCCGGCTCCTTCTCCCACAGGGAAGGGCCCAGCCCTGAAAGCTGTTGCTGCTCTTCACGGTGCCTTGGCGCCCTATCTACAGGCACAACAGCACTGGGGATCTGTGCTTTCCCAGAGACGAAACATCTCATGGCGCTCGGCCACGGCACAGCCTCTTGCCGAAAAGGCAAACGTCCGGCTCCTTCTCCCACAGGGAAGGGCCCAGCCCTGAAAGCTGTTGCTGCTCTTCACGGTGCCTTGGCGCCCTATCTACAGGCACAACAGCACTGGGGATCTGTGCTTTCCCAGAGACGAAAAATCTCATGGCGCTCGGCCGCGGCAGAGCCTCTTGCCGAAAAAGCAAACGTCCGGCTCCTTCTCCCACAGGGAAGGGCCCAGCCCTGAAAGCTGTTGCTGCTCTTCACGGTGCCCTGGCGCCCTATCTACAGGCACAACAGCACTGGGGATCTGTGCTTTCCCAGAGATGAAACATCTCATGGCGCTCGGCCAAGGCATAGCCTCTTGCCGAAAAGGCAAACGTCCGGCTCCTTCTCCCACAAGGAAGGGCCCAGCCCTGAAAGCTGTTGCTGCTCTTCACGGTGCCTTGGTGCCCTATCTACAGGCACAACAGCACTGGGGATCTGGGCTTTTCCAGAGACGCAACATCTCATGGCGCTCGGCCGCGGCAGAGCCTCTTGCCGAAAAGGCAAACGTCCGGCTCCTTCTCCCACAGGGAAATGCCCAGCCCTGAAAGCTGTTGCTGCTCTTCACGGTGCCTTGGCACCCTATCTACAGGCACAACGGCACTGGGGATCTGGGCTTTCCCAGAGACGCAACATCTCATGGCGCTCGGCCGCGGCAGAGCCTCTTGCCGAAAAGGCAAACATCCGGCTCCTTCTCCCACAGGGAAGGGCCCAGCCCTGAAAGCTGTTGCTGCTCTTCACGGTGCCTTGGCACCCTATGTACTGGCACAACAGCACTGGGGATCAGGGCTTTCCCAGAGACGCAACATCTCATGGCGCTCGGCCACCGCAGAGCCTCTTGCCGAAAAGGCAAACGTCCGGCTCCTTCTCCCACAGGGAAGGGCCCAGCCCTGAAAGCTGTTGCTGCTCTTCACGGTGCCTTGGCGCCCTATCTACAGGCACAACAGCACTGGGGATCTGGGCTTTCCCAGAGACGCAACATCTCATGGAGCTCGGCCGCGGCAGAGCCTCTTGCCGAAAAGGCAAACGTCCGGCTCCTTCTCCCACAGGGAAATGCCCAGCCCTGAAAGCTGTTGCTGCTCTTCACGGTGTCTTGGCGCCCTATCTACAGGCACAACAGCACTGGGGATCTGTGCTTTCCCAGAGACGAAACATCTCATGGCGCTCGTCCAGGGCAGAGTCTCTTGCCGAAAAGGCAAACGTCCGGCTCCTTCTCCCACAGGGAAGGACCCAACCCTGAAAGCTGTTGCTGCTCTTCACGGTGCCTTGGCGCCCTATCTACAGGCACAACAGCACTGGGGATCAGGGCTTTCCCAGAGACGCAACATCTCATGGCGTTCGGCCACGGCAGAGCCTCTTGCAGAAAAGGCAAACTTCCGGCTCCTTCTCCCACAGGGAAGGGCCCAGCCCTGAAAGCTGTTGCTGCTCTTCACGGTGCCTTGGTGCCCTATCTACAGGCACAACAGCACTGGGGATCTGGGCTTTCCCAGAGACTCAACATCTCATGGCGCTCGGCCGCGGCAGAGCCTCTTGCCGAAAAGGCAAACGTCCGGCTCCTTCTCCCACAGGGAAGGGCCCAGCCCTGAAAGCTGTTGCTGCTCTTCACGGTGCCCTGGCACCCTATCTACAGGCACAACGGCACTGGGGATCTGTGCTTTCCCAGAGATGCAACATCTCATGGCGCTCGGCCGCGGCAGAGCCTCTTGCCGAAAAGGCAAACATCCGGCTCCTTCTGCCCCAGGGAAGGGCCCAGCCCTGAAAGCTGTTGCTGCTCTTCACGGTGCCTTGGTGCCCTATGTACAGGCACAACAGCACTGGGGATCAGGGCTTTCCCAGAGACGAAACATCTCATGGCGCTCGGCCGCGGCACAGCCTCTTGCCGAAAAGGCAAACGTCCGGCTCCTTCTCCCACAGGGAAATGCCCAGCCCTGAAAGCTGTTGCTGCTCTTCACGGTGTCTTGGTGCCTTATTTACAGGCACAACAGCACTGGGGATCTGGGCTTTCCCAGAGACGCAACATCTCATGGCACTCGGCCGCGGCAGAGCCTCTTGCCGAAAAGGCAAACATCCGGCTCCTTCTGCCCCAGGGAAGGGCCCAGCCCTGAAAGCTGTTGCTGCTCTTCACAGTGCCTTGGCGCCCTATCTACAGGCACAACAGCACTGGGGATCTGTGCTTTCCCAGAGACGAAACATCTCATGGCGCTCGGCCGCGGCAGAGCCTCTTGCTGAAAAGGCAAACGTCCGGCTCCTTCTCCCACAGGGAAATGCCCAGCCCTGAAAGCTGTTGCTGCTCTTAACGGTGTCTTGGTGCCCTATCTACAGGCACAACAGCACTGGGGATCTGGGCTTTCCCAGAGACTCAACATCTCATGGCGCTCGGCCGCGGCAGAGCCTCTTGCCGAAAAGGCAAACGTCCGGCTCCTTCTCCCACAGGGAAGGGCCCAGCCCTGAAAGCTGTTGCTGCTCTTCACGGTGCCTTGGCACCCTATCTACAGGCACAACGGCACTGGGGATCTCGGCTTTCCCAGAGACTCAACATTTCATGGCGCTCGGCCGCGGCAGAGCCTCTTGCCGAAAAGGCAAACATCCGGCTCCTTCTGCCCCAGGGAAATGCCCAGCCCTGAAAGCTGTTGCTGCTCTTCACGGTGCCTTGGTGCCCTATGTACAGGCACAACAGCACTGGGGATCAGGGCTTTCCCAGAGACGAAACATCTCATGGCGCTCGGCCACGGCACAGCCTCTTGCCGAAAAGGCAAACGTCCGGCTCCTTCTCCCACAGGGAAATGCCCAGCCCTGAAAGCTGTTGCTGCTCTTCACGGTGTCTTGGCGCCCTATCTACAGGCACAACAGCACTGGGGATCTGTGCTTTCCCAGAGACGAAACATCTCATGGCGCTCGTCCAGGGCAGAGTCTCTTGCCGAAAAGGCAAACGTCCGGCTCCTTCTCCCACAGGGAAGGACCCAACCCTGAAAGCTGTTGCTGCTCTTCACGGTGCCTTGGCGCCCTATCTACAGGCACAACAGCACTGGGGATCAGGGCTTTCCCAGAGACGCAACATCTCATGGTGCTCGGCCACGGCAGAGCCTCTTGCCGAAAAGGCAAACTTCCGGCTCCTTCTCCCACAGGGAAGGGCCCAGCCCTGAAAGCTGTTGCTGCTCTTCACGGTGCCTTGGTGCCCTATCTACAGGCACAACAGCACTGGGGATCTGGGCTTTCCCAGAGACTCAACATCTCATGGCGCTCGGCCGCGGCAGAGCCTCTTGCCGAAAAGGCAAACGTCCGGCTCCTTCTCCCACAGGGAAGGGCCCAGCCCTGAAAGCTGTTGCTGCTCTTCACGGTGCCTTGGCACCCTATCTACAGGCACAACGGCACTGGGGATCTCGGCTTTCCCAGAGACGCAACATCTCATGGCGCTCGGCCGCGGCAGAGCCTCTTGCCGAAAAGGCAAACATCCGGCTCCTTCTGCCCCAGGGAAGGGCCCAGCCCTGAAAGCTGTTGCTGCTCTTCACGGTGCCTTGGTGCCCTATGTACAGGCACAACAGCACTGGGGATCAGGGCTTTCCCAGAGACGAAACATCTCATGGCGCTCGGCCACGGCACAGCCTCTTGCCGAAAAGGCAAAGGTCCGGCTCCTTCTCCCACAGGGAAATGCCCAGCCCTGAAAGCTGTTGCTGCTCTTCACGGTGTCTTGGTGCCTTATTTACAGGCACAACAGCACTGGGGATCTGGGCTTTCCCAGAGACGCAACATCTCATGGCGCTCGGCCGCGGCAGAGCCTCTTGCCGAAAAGGCAAACATCCGGCTCCTTCTGCCCCAGGGAAGGGCCCAGCCCTGAAAGCTGTTGCTGCTCTTCACGGTGCCTTGGCGCCCTATCTACAGGAACAACAGCACTGGGGATCTGTGCTTTCCCAGAGACGAAACATCTCATGGCGCTCGGCCGCGGCAGAGCCTCTTGCCGAAAAGGCAAACGTCCGGCTCCTTCTCCCACAGGGAAGGGCCCAGCCCTGAAAGCTGTTGCTGCTCTTCACGGTGTCTTGGTGCCCTATCTACAGGCACAACAGCACTGGGGATCTGGGCTTTCCCAGAGACTCAATATCTCATGGCGCTCGGCCGCGGCAGAGCCTCTTGCCGAAAAGGCAAACATCCGGCTCCTTCTGCCCCAGGGAAGGGCCCAGCCCTGAAAGCTGTTGCTGCTCTTCACGGTGCCTTGGTGCCCTATGTACAGGCACAACAGCACTGGGGATGTGTGCTTTCCCAGAGACGAAACATCTCATGGCGCTCGGCCACGGCACAGCCTCTTGCCGAAAAGGCAAACGTCCGGCTCCTTCTCCCACAGGGAAATGCCCAGCCCTGAAAGCTGTTGCTGCTCTTCACGGTGTCTTGGCGCCCTATCTACAGGCACAACAGCACTGGGGATCTGTGCTTTCCCAGAGACGCAACATCTCATGGCGCTCGTCCAGGGCAGAGTCTCTTGCCGAAAAGGCAAACGTCCGGCTCCTTCTCCCACAGGGAAGGACCCAACCCTGAAAGCTGTTGCTGCTCTTCACGGTGCCTTGGCGCCCTATCTACAGGCACAACAGCACTGGGGATCAGGGCTTTCCCAGAGACGCAACATCTCATGGCGCTCGGCCACGGCAGAGCCTCTTGCCGAAAAGGCAAACTTCCGGCTCCTTCTCCCACAGGGAAGGGCCCAGCCCTGAAAGCTGTTGCTGCTCTTCACGGTGCCTTGGTGCCCTATCTACAGGCACAACAGCACTGGGGATCTGGGCTTTCCCAGAGACTCAACATCTCATGGCGCTCGGCCGCGGCAGAGCCTCTTGCCGAAAAGGCAAACGTCCGGCTCCTTCTCCCACAGGGAAGGGCCCAGCCCTGAAAGCTGTTGCTGCTCTTCACGGTGCCTTGGCACCCTATCTACAGGCACAACGGCACTGGGGATCTCGGCTTTCCCAGAGACGCAACATCTCATGGCGCTCGGCCGCGGCAGAGCCTCTTGCCGAAAAGGCAAACGTCCGGCTCCTTCTCCCACAGGGAAGGGCCCAGCCCTGAAAGCTGTTGCTGCTCTTAACGGTGTCTTGGTGCCCTATCTACAGGCACAACAGCACTGGGGATCTGGGCTTTCCCAGAGACGCAACATCTCATGGCGCTCGGCCGCGGCAGAGCCTCTTGCTGAAAAGGCAAACGTCCGGCTCCTTCTCCCACAGGGAAATGCCCAGCCCTGAAAGCTGTTGCTGCTCTTAACGGTGTCTTGGTGCCCTATCTACAGGCACAACAGCACTGGGGATCTGTGCTTTCCCAGAGACGAAACATCTCATGGCGCTCGGCCGCGGCAGAGCCTCTTGCCGAAAAGGCAAACGTCCGGCTCCTTCTCCCACAGGGAAGGGCCCAGCCCTGAAAGCTGTTGCTGCTCTTCACGGTGCCTTGGCACCCTATCTACAGGCACAACGGCACTGGGGATCTCGGCTTTCCCAGAGACGCAACATCTCATGGCGCTCGGCCGCGGCAGAGCCTCTTGCCGAAAAGGCAAACATCCGGCTCATTCTGCCCCAGGGAAGGGCCCAGCCCTGAAAGCTGTTGCTGCTCTTCACGGTGTCTTGGTGCCTTATTTACAGGCACAACAGCACTGGGGATCTGGGCTTTCCCAGAGACTCAACATCTCATGGCGCTCGGCCGCGGCAGAGCCTCTTGCTGAAAAGGCAAACGTCCGGCTCCTTCTCCCACAGGGAAATGCCCAGCCCTGAAAGCTGTTGCTGCTCTTAACTGTGTCTTGGTGCCCTATCTACAGGCACAACAGCACTGGGGATCTGGGCTTTCCCAGAGACTCAACATCTCATGGCGCTCGGCCACGGCAGAGCCTCTTGCCGAAAAGGCAAACGTCCGGCTCCTTCTCCCACAGGGAAATGCCCAGCCCTGAAAGCTGTTGCTGCTCTTCACGGTGCCTTGATGCCCTATCTACAGGAACAACAGCACTGGGGATCTGTGCTTTCCCAGAGACGAAACATCTCATGGCGCTCGGCCACGGCAGAGCCTCTTGCCGAAAAGGCAAACGTCCGGCTCCTTCTCCCACAGGGAAGGGCCCAGCCCTGAAAGCTGTTGCTGCTCTTCACGGTGCCTTGGCGCCCTATCTACAGGCACAACAGCACTGGGGATCTGTGCTTTCCCAGAGACGCAACATCTCATGGCGCTCGGCCACGGCAGAGCCTCTTGCCGAAAAGGCAAACGTCCGGCTCCTTCTGCCACAGGGAAGGGCCCAGCCCTGAAAGCTGTTGCTGCTCTTCACGGTGCCTTGGCGCCCTATCTACAGGAACAACAGCACTGGGGATCTGTGCTTTCCCAGAGACGCAACATCTCATGGCGCTCGGCCACGGCAGAGCCTCTTGCCGAAAAGGCAAACGTCCGGCTCCTTCTGCCACAGGGAAACGCCCAGGCCTGAAAGCTGTTGCTGCTCTTCACAGTGCCTTGGTGCCCTATCTACAGGCACAACAGCCCTGGAGATATGGGCTTTCCCAGAGACGCAACATCTCATGGCGCTCGGCCGCGGCAGAGCCTCTTGCCGAAAAGGCAAACGTCCGGCTCCTTCTGCCCCAGAGAAGGGCCCAGCCCTGAAAGCTGTTGCTGCTCTTCACGGTGCCTTGGTGCCCTATCTACAGGAACAACAGCACTGGGGATCTGGGCTTTCCCAGAGACGCAACATCTCATGGCGCTCGGCCGCGGCAGAGCCTCTTGCCGAAAAGGCAAACGTCCGGCTCCTTCTACCCCAGAGAAGGGCCCAGCCCTGAAAGCTGTTGCTGCTCTTCACGGTGCCTTGGTGCCCTATCTACAGGAACAACAGCACTGGGGATCTGGGCTTTCCCAGAGACGCAACATCTCATGGCGCTCGGCCGCGGCAGAGCCTCTTGCCGAAAAGGCAAACATCCGGCTCATTCTGCCACAGGGAAGGGCCCAGCCCTGAAAGCTGTTGCTGCTCTTCACGGAGCTTTGGTGCCCTATGTACAGGCACAACAGCACTGGGGATCAGGGCTTTCCCAGAGACGAAACATCTCATGGCGCTCGGCCACGGCACAGCCTCTTGCCGAAAAGGCAAACGTCCGGCTCCTTCTGCCCCAGGGAAGGGCCCAGCCCTGAAAGCTGTTGCTGCTCTTCACGGTGCCTTGGCGCCCTATCTACAGGCACAACAGCACTGGGGATCTGTGCTTTCCCAGAGACGAAACATCTCATGGCGCTCGGCCGCGGCAGAGCCTCTTGCCGAAAAGGCAAACGTCCGGCTCCTTCTCCCACAGGGAAGGGCCCAGCCCTGAAAGCTGTTGCTGCTCTTCACGGTGCCTTGGCGCCCTATCTACAGGCACAACAGCACTGGGGATCTGTGCTTTCCCAGAGACGAAACATCTCATGGCGCTCGGCCACGGCAGAGCCTCTTGCCGAAAAGGCAAACGTCCGGCTCCTTCTCCCACAGGGAAATGCCCAGCCCTGAAAGCTGTTGCTGCTCTTCACGGTGCCTTGGCACCCTATCTACAGGCACAACGGCACTGGGGATCTGGGCTTTCCCAGAGACGAAACATCTCATGGCGCTCGGCCGCGGCAGAGCCTCTTGCCGAAAAGGCAAACATCCGGCTCCTTCTGCCCCAGGGAAGGGCCCAGCCCTGAAAGCTGTTGCTGCTCTTCACGGTGCCTTGGCGCCCTATCTACAGGCACAACAGCACTGGGGATCTGTGCTTTCCCAGAGACGAAATATCTCATGGCGCTCGGCCACGGCAGATCCTCTTGCCGAAAAGGCAAACGTCCGGCTCCTTCTCCCACAGGGAAGGACCCAGCCCTGAAAGCTGTTGCTGCTCTTCACGGTGCCTTGGCACCCTATGTACAGGCACAACAGCACTGGGGATCAGGGCTTTCCCAGAGACGCAACATCTCATGGCGCTCGGCCACGGCAGAGCCTCTTGCCGAAAAGGCAAACGTCCGGCTCCTTCTCCCACAGGGAAGGGCCCAGCCCTGAAAGCTGTTGCTGCTCTTCACGGTGCCTTGGTGCCCTATCTACAGGCACAACAGCACTGGGGATCTGGGCTTTCCCAGAGACGCAACATCTCATGGCGCTCGGCCGCGGCAGAGCCTCTTGCCGAAAAGGCAAACGTCCGGCTCCTTCTCCCACAGGGAAATGCCCAGCCCTGAAAGCTGTTGCTGCTCTTCACGGTGTCTTGGCGCCCTATCTACAGGCACAACAGCACTGGGGATCTGTGCTTTCCCAGAGACGAAACATCTCATGGCGCTCGGCCACGGCAGAGCCTCTTGCCGAAAAGGCAAACGTCCGGCTCCTTCTCCCACAGGGAAGGACCCAGCCCTGAAAGCTGTTGCTGCTCTTCACGGTGCCTTGGCACCCTATGTACAGGCACAACAGCACTGGGGATCAGGGCTTTCCCAGAGACGAAACATCTCATGGCGCTCGGCCGCGGCAGAGCCTCTTGCCGAAAAGGCAAACATCCGGCTCCTTCTGCCCCAGGGAAGGGACCAGCCCTGAAAGCTGTTGCTGCTCTTCACGGTGCCTTGGTGCCCTATCTACAGGCACAAGAGCACTGGGGATCTGGGCTTTCCCAGAGACGAAACATCTCATGGCGCTCGGCCACGGCAGAGCCTCTTGCCGAAAAGGCAAACGTCCGGCTCCTTCTCCCACAGGGAAGGGCCCAGCCCTGAAAGCTGTTGCTGCTCTTCACGGTGCCTTGGCGCCCTATCTACAGGCACAACAGCACTGGGGATCTGTGCTTTCCCAGAGACGCAACATCTCATGGCGCTCGGCCGCGGCAGATCCTCTTGCCGAAAAGGCAAACGTCCGGCTCCTTCTCCCACAGGGAAATGCCCAGCCCTGAAAGCTGTTGCTGCTCTTCACGGTGCCTTGGCACCCTATCTACAGGCACAACGGCACTGGGGATCTGTGCTTTCCCAGAGACGCAACATCTCATGGCGCTCGGCCACGGCAGAGCCTCTTGCCGAAAAGGCAAACGTCCGGCTCCTTCTGCCACAGGGAAACGCCCAGGCCTGAAAGCTGTTGCTGCTCTTCACGGTGCCTTGGTGCCCTATCTACAGGCACAACAGCACTGGAGATATGGGCTTTCCCAGAGACGCAACATCTCATGGCGCTCGGCCGCGGCAGAGCTTCTTGCCGAAAAGGCAAACGTCCGGCTCCTTCTGCCCCAGAGAAGGGCCCAGCCCTGAAAGCTGTTGCTGCTCTTCACGGTGCCTTGGTGCCCTATCTACAGGAACAACAGCACTGGGGATCTGGGCTTTTCCAGAGACGCAACATCTCATGGCGCTCGGCCGCGGCAGAGCCTCTTGCCGAAAAGGCAAACATCCGGCTCCTTCTCCCACAGGGAAGGTCCCAGCCCTGAAAGCTGTTGCTGCTCTTCACGGAGCTTTGGTGCCCTATGTACAGGCACAACAGCACTGGGGATCAGGGCTTTCCCAGAGACGAAACATCTCATGGCGCTCGGCCACGGCACAGCCTCTTGCCGAAAAGGCAAACGTCCGGCTCCTTCTCCCACAGGGACGGGCCCAGCACTGAAAGCTGTTGCTGCTCTTCACGGTGCCTTGGCGCCCTATCTACAGGCACAACAGCACTGGGGATCTGTGCTTTCCCAGAGACGAAACATCTCATGGCGCTCGGCCGCGGCAGAGCCTCTTGCCGAAAAGGCAAACATCCGGCTCCTTCTGCCCCAGGGAAGGGCCCAGCCCTGAAAGCTGTTGCTGCTCTTCACGGTGCCTTGGCGCCCTATCTACAGGCACAACAGCACTGGGGATCTGTGCTTTCCCAGAGACGAAATATCTCATGGCGCTCGGCCACGGCAGAGCCTCTTGCCGAAAAGGCAAACGTCCGGCTCCTTCTCCCACAGGGAAGGGCCCAGCCCTGAAAGCTGTTGCTGCTCTTCACGGTGCCTTGGCACCCTATCTACAGGCACAACAGCACTGGGGATCAGGGCTTTCCCAGAGACGCAACATCTCATGGCGCTCGGCCACGGCAGAGCCTCTTGCCGAAAAGGCAAACGTCTGGCTCCTTCTCCCACAGGGAAGGGCCCAGCCCTGAAAGCTGTTGCTGCTCTTCACGGTGCCTTGGTGCCCTATCTACAGGCACAACAGCACTGGGGATCTGGGCTTTCCCAGAGACGCAACATCTCATGGCGCTCGGCCGCGGCAGAGCCTCTTGCCGAAAAGGCAAACGTCCGGCTCCTTCTCCCACAGGGAAATGCCCAGCCCTGAAAGCTGTTGCTGCTCTTCACGGTGTCTTGGCGCCCTATCTACAGGCACAACAGCACTGGGGATCTGTGCTTTCCCAGAGACGAAACATCTCATGGCGCTCGGCCACGGCAGAGCCTCTTGCCGAAAAGGCAAACGTCCGGCTCCTTCTGCCACAGGGAAGGACCCAGCCCTGAAAGCTGTTGCTGCTCTTCACGGTGCCTTGGCACCCTATGTACAGGCACAACAGCACTGGGGATCAGGGCTTTCCCAGAGACGAAACATCTCATGGCGCTCGGCCACGGCACAGCCTCTTGCCGAAAAGGCAAACGTCCGGCTCCTTCTCCTACAGGGAAGGGCCCAGCCCTGAAAGCTGTTGCTGCTCTTCACGGTGCCTTGGCGCCCTATCTACAGGAACAACAGCACTGGGGATCTGCGCTTTTCCAGAGACGCAACATCTCATGGCGCTCGGCCACGGCAGAGCCTCTTGCCGAAAAGGCAAACGTCCGGCTCCTTCTCCCACAGGGAAATGCCCAGCCCTGAAAGCTGTTGCTGCTCTTAACTGTGTCTTGGTGCCCTATCTACAGGCACAACAGCACTGGGGATCTGTGCTTTCCCAGAGACGAAACATCTCATGGCGCTCGGCCGCGGCAGAGCCTCTTGCCGAAAAGGCAAACATCCGGCTCCTTCTCCCACAGGGAAGGTCCCAGCCCTGAAAGCTGTTGCTGCTCTTCACGGTGCCTTGGTGCCCTATCTACAGGAACAACAGCACTGGGGATCTGGGCTTTTCCAGAGACGCAACATCTCATGGCGCTCGGCCGCGGCAGAGCCTCTTGCCGAAAAGGCAAACATCCGGCTCCTTCTGCCCCAGGGAAGGGCCCAGCCCTGAAAGCTGTTGCTGCTCTTCACGGTGCCTTGGCGCCCTATCTACAGGCACAACAGCACTGGGGATCTGTGCTTTCCCAGAGACGAAATATCTCATGGCGCTCGGCCACGGCAGAGCCTCTTGCCGAAAAGGCAAACGTCCGGCTCCTTCTCCCACAGGGAAGGGCCCAGCCCTGAAAGCTGTTGCTGCTCTTCACGGTGCCTTGGCACCCTATCTACAGGCACAACAGCACTGGGGATCAGGGCTTTCCCAGAGACGCAACATCTCATGGCGCTCGGCCACGGCAGAGCCTCTTGCCGAAAAGGCAAACGTCTGGCTCCTTCTCCCACAGGGAAGGGCCCAGCCCTGAAAGCTGTTGCTGCTCTTCACGGTGCCTTGGTGCCCTATCTACAGGCACAACAGCACTGGGGATCTGGGCTTTCCCAGAGACGCAACATCTCATGGCGCTCGGCCGCGGCAGAGCCTCTTGCCGAAAAGGCAAACGTCCGGCTCCTTCTCCCACAGGGAAATGCCCAGCCCTGAAAGCTGTTGCTGCTCTTCACGGTGTCTTGGCGCCCTATCTACAGGCACAACAGCACTGGGGATCTGTGCTTTCCCAGAGACGAAACATCTCATGGCGCTCGGCCACGGCAGAGCCTCTTGCCGAAAAGGCAAACGTCCGGCTCATTCTCCCACAGGGAAGGACCCAGCCCTGAAAGCTGTTGCTGCTCTTCACGGTGCCTTGGCACCCTATGTACAGGCACAACAGCACTGGGGATCAGGGGCTTTCCCAGAGACGCAACATCTCATGGCGCTCGGCCACGGCACAGCCTCTTGCCGAAAAGGCAAACGTCCGGCTCCTTCTCCCACAGGGAAGGCCCAGCCCTGAAAGCTGTTGCTGCTCTTCACGGTGCCTTGGCGCCCTATCTACAGGAACAACAGCACTGGGGATCTGCGCTTTTCCAGAGACGCAACATCTCATGGCGCTCGGCCACGGCAGAGCCTCTTGCCGAAAAGGCAAACGTCCGGCTCCTTCTCCCACAGGGAAATGCCCAGCCCTGAAAGCTGTTGCTGCTCTTCACGGTGTCTTGGTGCCTTATCTACAGGCACAACAGCACTGGGGATCTGGGCTTTCCCAGAGACGCAACATCTCATGGTGCTCGGCCGCGGCAGAGCCTCTTGCCGAAAAGGCAAACATCCGGCTCCTTCTGCCACAGGGAAGGGCCCAGCCCTGAAAGCTGTTGCTGCTCTTAACGGTGCCTTGCGCCCTATCTACAGGCACAACAGCACTGGGGATCTGTGCTTTCCCAGAGACGAAACATCTCATGGCGCTCGGCCGCGGCAGAGCCTCTTGCCGAAAAGGCAAACGTCGGGCTCCTTCTCCCACAGGGAAGGGCCCAGCCCTGAAAGCTGTTGCTGCTCTTCACGGTGCCTTGGCACCCTATCTACAGGCACAACGGCACTGGGATCTGGGCTTTCCCAGAGACGCAACATCTCATGGCGCTCGGCCGCGGCAGAGCCTCTTGCCGAAAAGGCAAACATCCGGCTCCTTCTGCCCCAGGGAAGGGCCCAGCCCTGAAAGCTGTTGCTGCTCTTCACGGTGCCTTGGGGCCCTATCTACAGGAACAACAGCACTGGGGATCTGTGCTTTCCCAGAGACGAAACATCTCATGGCGCTCGGCCACGGCAGATCCTCTTGCCGAAAAGGCAAACGTCCGGCTCCTTCTCCCACAGGGAAGGACCCAGCCCTGAAAGCTGTTGCTGCTCTTCACGGTGCCTTGGCACCCTATGTACAGGCACAACAGCACTGGGGATCAGGGCTTTCCCAGAGACGCAACATCTCATGGCGCTCGGCCACCGCAGAGCCTCTTGCCGAAAAGGCAAACGTCCGGCTCCTTCTCCCACAGGGAAGGGCCCAGCCCTAAAAGCTGTTGCTGCTCTTCACGGTGCCTTGGCGCCCTTTCTACAGGCACAACAGCACTGGGGATCTGTGCTTTCCCAGAGACGCAACATCTCATGGCGCTCGGCCGCGGCAGAGCCTCTTGCCGAAAAGGCAAACGTCCGGCTCCTTCTCCCACAGGGAAATGCCCAGCCCTGAAAGCTGTTGCTGCTCTTCACGGTGTCTTGGCGCCCTATCTACAGGCACAACAGCACTGGGGATCTGTGCTTTCCCAGAGACGAAACATCTCATGGCGCTCGGCCACGGCAGAGCCTCTTGCCGAAAAGGCAAACGTCCGGCTCCTTCTGCCCCAGAGAAGGGCCCAGCCCTGAAAGCTGTTGCTGCTCTTCACGGTGCCTTCGCGCCCTATGTACAGGCACAACAGCACTGGGGATCAGGGCTTTCCCAGAGACGAAACATCTCATGGCGCTCGGCCACGGCAGAGCCTCTTGCCGAAAAGGCAAACGTCCGGCTCCTTCTCCCACAGGGAAGGGCCCAGCCCTGAAAGCTGTTGCTGCTCTTCACGGTGCCTTGGTGCCCTATCTACAGGCACAACAGCACTGGGGATCTGGGCTTTCCCAGAGACTCAACATCTCATGGCGCTCGGCCGCGGCAGAGCCTCTTGCCGAAAAGGCAAACGTCCGGCTCCTTCTCCCACAGGGAAGGGCCCAGCCCTGAAAGCTGTTGCTGCTCTTCACGGTGCCTTGGCACCCTATCTACAGGCACAACGGCACTGGGGATCTGGGCTTTCCCAGAGACGCAACATCTCATGGCGCTCGGCCGCGGCAGAGCCTCTTGCCGAAAAGGCAAACATCCGGCTCCTTCTGCCCCAGGGAAGGGCCCAGCCCTGAAAGCTGTTGCTGCTCTTCACGGTGCCTTGGTGCCCTATGTACAGGCACAACAGCACTGGGGATCAGGGCTTTCCCAGAGACGAAACATCTCATGGCGCTCGGCCACGGCACAGCCTCTTGCCGAAAAGGCAAACATCCGGCTCCTTCTGCCCCAGGGAAGGGCCCAGCCCTGAAAGCTGTTGCTGCTCTTCATGGTGCCTTGGCGCCCTATCTACAGGCACAACAGCACTGGGGATCTGGGCTTTCCCAGAGACGAAACATCTCATGGCGCTCGGCCGCGGCAGAGCCTCTTGCCGAAAAGGCAAAACGTCCGGCTCCTTCTCCCACAGGGAAGGGCCCAGCCCTGAAAGCTCTTGCTGCTCTTCACGGTGCCTTGGCGCCCTATCTACAGGCACAACAGCACTGGGGATCTGTGCTTTCCCAGAGACGAAACATCTCATGGCGCTCGGCCACGGCAGAGCCTCTTGCCGAAAAGGCAAACGTCCGGCTCCTTCTCCCACAGGGAAATGCCCAGCCCTGAAAGCTGTTGCTGCTCTTCACGGTGCCTTGGCACCCTATCTACAGGCACAACGGCACTGGGGATCTGGGCTTTCCCAGAGACGAAACATCTCATGGCGCTCGGCCGCGGCAGAGCCTCTTGCCGAAAAGGCAAACATCCGGCTCCTTCTGCCCCAGGGAAGGGCCCAGCCCTGAAAGCTGTTGCTGCTCTTCACGGTGCCTTGGCGCCCTATCTACAGGCACAACAGCACTGGGGATCTGGGCTTTCCCAGAGACGCAACATCTCATGGCGCTCGGCCGCGGCAGAGCCTCTTGCCGAAAAGGCAAACGTCCGGCTCGTTCTCCCACAGGGAAATGCCCAGCCCTGAAAGCTGTTGCTGCTCTTCACGGTGTCTTTTGGCGCCCTATCTACAGGCACAACAGCACTGGGGATGTGTGCTTTCCAAGAGACGAAACATCTCATGGCGCTCGGCCACGGCAGAGCCTCTTGCCGAAAAGGCAAACGTCCGGCTCCTTCTCCCACAGGGAAGGACCCAGCCCTGAAAGCTGTTGCTGCTCTTCATGGTGCCTTGGCACCCTATGTACAGGCACAACAGCACTGGGGATCAGGGCTTTCCCAGAGACGAAACATCTCATGGCGCTCGGCCACGGCACAGCCTCTTGCCGAAAAGGCAAACGTCCGGCTCCTTCTGCCCCAGGGAAGGGCCCAGCCCTGAAAGCTGTTGCTGCTCTTCACGGTGCCTTGGCGCCCTATCTACAGGAACAACAGCACTGGGGATCTGCGCTTTTCCAGAGACGCAACATCTCATGGCGCTCGGCCGCGGCAGAGCCTCTTGCCGAAAAGGCAAACGTCCGGCTCCTTCTCCCACAGGGAAGGGCCCAGCCCTGAAAGCTGTTGCTGCTCTTCACGGTGCCTTGGTGCCCTATCTACAGGCACAACGGCACTGGGGATCCGGGCTTTCCCAGAGACGCAACATCTCATGGCGCTCGGCCGTGGCAGAGCCTCTTGCCGAAAAGGCAAACGTCCGGCTCCTTCTCCCACAGGGAAGGGCCCAGCCCTGAAAGCTGTTGCTGCTCTTCACGGTGCCTTGGCACCCTATCTACAGGCACAACAGCACTGGGGATCTGTGCTTTCCCAGAGACGAAACATCTCATGGGCGCTCGGCCACGGCAGATCCTCTTGCCGAAAAGGCAAACGTCCGGCTCCTTCTGCCACAGGGAAGGACCCAGCCCTGAAAGCTGTTGCTGCTCTTCACGGTGCCTTGGCACCCCTATCTACAGGCACAACAGCACTGGGGATCTGGCCTTTCCCAGAGACGAAACATCTCATGGCGCTCGGCACGGCACAGCCTCTTGCCGAAAAGGCAAACGTCCGGCTCCTTCTGCCCCAGGGAAGGGCCCAGCCCTGAAAGCTGTTGCTGCTCTTCACGGTGCCTTATCGCCCTATCTACAGGAACAAACAGCACTGGGGATCTGGGCTTTTCCAGAGACGCAACATCTCATGGCGCTCGGCCGCGGGCAGAGCCTCTTGCCGAAAAGGCAAACGTCCGGCTCCTTCTCCCACAGGGAAATGCCCAGCCCTGAAAGCTGTTGCTGCTCTTCACGGGTGTCTTGGTGCCTTATCTACAGGCACAACAGCACTGGGGATCTGGGCTTTCCCAGAGACGCAACATCTCATGGCGCTCGGCCGCGGCAGAGCCTCTTGCCGAAAAGGCAAACATCCGGCTCCTTCTGCCCCAGGGAAGGGCCCAGCCCTGAAAGCTGTTGCTGCTCTTCACGGTGCCTTGGTGCCCTATGTACAGGCACAACAGCACTGGGGGATCAGGGCTTTCCCAGAGACGAAACATCTCATGGCGCTCGGCCACGGCACAGCCTCTTGCCGAAAAGGCAAACGTCCGGCTCCTTCTCCCACAGGGAAGGGCCCAGCCCTGAAAGCTGTGCTGCTCTTCAAGGTGCCTTGGCGCCCTATCTACAGGAAAAACGCACTGGGGATCTGGGCTTTCCCAGAGACGCAACATCTCATGGCGCTCGGCCACGGCAGAGCCTCTTGCCGAAAAGGCAAACGTCCGGGTCCTTCTCCCACAGGGAAATGCCCAGCCCTGAAAGCTGTTGCTGCTCTTCACGGTGTCTTGGTGCCTTATTTACAGGCACAACAGCACTGGGGATCTGGGCTTTCCCAGAGACGAAACATCTCATGGCGCTCGGCCACGGCACAGCCTCTTGTCGAAAAGGCAAACATCCGGCTCCTTCTGCCCCAGGGAAGGGCCCAGCCCTGAAAGCTGTTGCTGCTCTTCATGGTGCCTTGGCGCCCTATCTACAGGCACAACAGCACTGGGGATCTGTGCTTTCCCAGAGACGAAACATCTCATGGCGCTCGGCCGCGGCAGAGCCTCTTGCCGAAAAGGCAAACGTCCGGCTCCTTCTCCCACAGGGAAGGGCCCAGCCCTGAAAGCTCTTGCTGCTCTTCACGGTGCCTTGGCGCCCTATCTACAGGCACAACAGCACTGGGGATCTGTGCTTTCCCAGAGACGAAACATCTCATGGCGCTCGGCCACGGCAGAGCCTCTTGCCGAAAAGGCAAACGTCCGGCTCCTTCTCCCACAGGGGAAATGCCCAGCCCTGAAAGCTGTTGCTGCTCTTCACGGTGCCTTGGCACCCTATCTACAGGCACAACGGCACTGGGGATCTGGGCTTTCCCAGAGACGAAACATCTCATGGCGCTCGGCCGCGGCAGAGCCTCTTGCCGAAAAGGCAAACATCCGCTCCTTCTGCCCCAGGGAAGGGCCCAGCCCTGAAAGCTGTTGCTGCTCTTCACGGTGTCTTGGCGCCCTATCTACAGGCACAACAGCACTGGGGATCTGTGCTTCCCAGAGACGAAACATCTCATGGCGCTCGGCCACGCAGAGCCTCTTGCCGAAAAGGCAAACGTCCGGCTCCTTCTCCCACAGGGAAGGACCCAGCCCTGAAAGCTGTTGCTGCTCTTCACGGTGCCTTGGCGCCCTATGTACAGGCACAACAGCACTGGGGATCAGGGCTTTCCCAGAGACGAAACATCTCATGGCGCTCGGCCACGGCACAGCCTCTTGCCGAAAAGGCAAACGTCCGGCTCCTTCTCCCACAGGGAAGGGCCCAGCCCTGAAAGCTGTTGCTGCTCTTCAAGGTGCCTTGGCGCCCTATCTACAGGAAAAACAGCACTGGGGATCTGGGCTTTCCCAGAGACGCAACATCTCATGGCGCTCGGCCACGCAGAGCCTCTTGCCGAAAAGGCAAACGTCCGGGGTCCTTCTCCCACAGGGAAATGCCCAGCCCTGAAAGCTGTTGCTGCTCTTCACGGTGTCTTGGTGCCTTATTTACAGGCACAACAGCACTGGGGATCTGGGCTTTCCCAGAGACGAAACATCTCATGGCGATCGGCCACGGCACAGCCTCTTGCCGAAAAGGCAAACATCCGCTCCTTCTGCCCCAGGGAAGGGCCCAGCCCTGAAAGCTGTTGCTGCTCTTCATGGTGCCTTGGCGCCCTATCTACAGGCACAACAGCACTGGGGATCTGTGCTTTCCAGAGACGAAACATCTCATGGCGCTCGGCCGCGGCAGAGCCTCTTGCCGAAAAGGCAAACGTCCGGCTCCTTCTCCCACAGGGAAGGGGCCCAGCCCTGAAAGCTCTTGCTGCTCTTCACGGTGCCTTGGCGCCCTATCTACAGGCACAACAGCACTGGGGATCTGTGCTTTCCCAGAGACGAAACATCTCATGGCGCTCGGCCACGGCAGAGCCTCTTGCCGAAAAGGCAAACGTCCGGCTCCTTCTCCCACAGGGAAATGCCCAGCCCTGAAAGCTGTTGCTGCTCTTCACGGTGCCTTGGCACCCTATCTACAGGCACAACGGCACTGGGGATCTGGGCTTTCCCAGAGACGCAACATCTCATGGCGCTCGGCCGCGGGCAGAGCCTCTTGCCGAAAAGGCAAACATCCGGCTCCTTCTGCCCCAGGGAAGGGCCCAGCCCTGAAAGCTGTTGCTGCTCTTCACGGTGTCTTGGCGCCCTATCTACAGGCACAACAGCACTGGGGATCTGTGCTTTCCCAGAGACGAAACATCTCATGGCGCTCGGCCACGGCAGAGCCTCTTGCCGAAAAGGCAAACGTCCGGCTCCTTCTCCCACAGGGAAGGACCCAGCCCTGAAAGCTGTTGCTGCTCTTCACGGTGCCTTGGCGCCCTATGTACAGGCACAACAGCACTGGGGATCAGGGCTTTCCCAGAGACGAAACATCTCATGGCGCTCGGCCACGGCAGAGCCTCTTGCCGAAAAGGCAAACGTCCGGCTCCTTCTCCCACAGGGAAGGGCCCAGCCCTGAAAGCTGTTGCTGCTCTTCACGGTGCCTTGGTGCCCTATCTACAGGCACAACAGCACTGGAGATATGGGCTTTCCCAGAGACTCAACATCTCATGGCGCTCGGCCGCGGCAGAGCCTCTTGCCGAAAAGGCAAACGTCCGGCTCCTTCTCCCACAGGGAAGGGCCCAGCCCTGAAAGCTGTTGCTGCTCTTCACGGTGCCTTGGCACCCTATCTACAGGCACAACGGCACTGGGGATCTGGGCTTTTCCCAGAGACGCAACATCTCATGGCGCTCGGCCGCGGCAGAGCCTCTTGCCGAAAAGGCAAACGTCCGGCTCCTTCTGCCCCAGGGAAGGGCCCAGCCCTGAAAGCTGTTGCTGCTCTTCACGGTGCCTTGGTGCCCTATGTACAGGCACAACAGCACTGGGGATCAGGGCTTTCCCAGAGACGAAACATCTCATGGCGCTCGGCCACGGCACAGCCTCTTGCCGAAAAGGCAAACGTCCGGCTCCTTCTCCCACAGGGAAGGGCCCAGCCCTGAAAGCTGTTGCTGCTCTTCAAGGTGCCTTGGCGCCCTATCTACAGGCACAACGGCACTGGGGATCTGGGCTTTCCCAGAGACGAAACATCTCATGGCGCTCGGCCGCGGCAGAGCCTCTTGCCGAAAAGGCAAACATCCGGCTCCTTCTGCCCCAGGGAAGGGCCCAGCCCTGAAAGCTGTTGCTGCTCTTCACGGTGCCTTGGCGCCCTATCTACAGGCACAACAGCACTGGGGATGTGTGCTTTCCCAGAGACGAAACATCTCATGGCGCTCGGCCACGGCAGAGCCTCTTGCCGAAAAGGCAAACGTCCGGCTCCTTCTCCCACAGGGAAGGGCCCAGCCCTGAAAGCTGTTGCTGCTCTTCACGGTGCCTTGGCACCCTATGTACAGGCACAACAGCACTGGGGATCAGGGCTTTGCCAGAGACGCAACATGTCATGGCGCTCGGCCACGGCAGAGCCTCTTGCCGAAAAGGCAAACGTCCGGCTCCTTCTCCCACAGGGAAGGGCCCAGCCCTGAAAGCTGTTGCTGCTCTTCACGGTGCCTTGGTGCCCTATCTACAGGCACAACAGCACTGGGGATCTGGGCTTTCCCAGAGACGCAACATTTCATGGCGCTTGGCCGCGGCAGAGCCTCTTGCCGAAAAGGCAAACGTCCGGCTCCTTCTCCCACAGGGAAGGGCCCAGCCCTAAAAGCTGTTGCTGCTCTTCACGGTGCCTTGGCGCCCTTTCTACAGGCACAACAGCACTGGGGATCTGTGCTTTCCCAGAGACGCAACATCTCATGGCGCTCGGCCGCGGCAGAGCCTCTTGCCGAAAAGGCAAACGTCCGGCTCCTTCTCCCACAGGGAAATGCCCAGCCCTGAAAGCTGTTGCTGCTCTTCACGGTGTCTTGGCGCCCTATCTACAGGCACAACAGCACTGGGGATCTGTGCTTTCCCAGAGACGAAACATCTCATGGCGCTCGGCCACGGCAGAGCCTCTTGCCGAAAAGGCAAACGTCCGGCTCCTTCTCCCACAGGGAAGGA